>NW_027282400.1:0-44749 GCF_046629955.1 Centroberyx affinis | reverse complement strand
CCCTGGGGAACACCAGACACAAACATGTGTTCCCACTGAAGAAGACCTGCTGCTGAGAGAGACCGAATGTTTCTCCAATCTACTAGGACTGAACTTTAGTTTAGTGTTGTTGTTTGTTATTGTTAAGTGTTATTATTTGGTATTGTTGTTAAGTGTCTTTGCTTAGTATTGTTGTTTAGTGTTGTTGTTTGTTGTTGTTTCGTGCTGTTGAGTGTTGTTATTTGTTGTTGTTTGTTGTTGTCTGCACTGTGTTCGGTGGGTTTCTGTTTCCTCGTGTCTTTGTGTGACTTCACTCAAAATGACACTGAGCTCTGAGTTCAGTGGTTTCTTTTATAGCTGCAACTTCCTTAATGGCCATGACATCATCCAGCTGAACCCTGCACCCCCTCCTGCTCCCACACACACACACACACACACACACACACACACACACACACTGCCATTCCCCAGGCCTCCATTGCTTCAGTGTGTAAATGATGGAAAAAGTGATGTGCATGAGATTTCCTCCATAACTCAGGATGAAACCCAGCCGCCTCATTTCTGCTTCACAACGTCATCTAGACTGCTGGAAGACCAGAGACTGGGCCACACAGCAGGAGCTGAGCAGGTAGAGCAGAGTAGAGTAGAGTAGAGTAGAGTAGAGTAGAGTAGAGTAGAGTAGAGTAGAGTAGAGTAGAGTAGAGCAGAGAGTAAAACTGAGGAAAGTACTGCTACATTTCCCTGCAGTCCTGTCAGAAGTATTGTTGGAGCAGTATAGTACAGTACAGTAAGTATAGTAACATTTATTTCTTGTTGATATGGAGTGGAAGCAGCATGGAGGCTCTCAGTGTCACAGCCAGGTTGTGGGTTTGATTCCTGGTCCGTTCTGTCTGCCCTGCTGCAGTAGAAGTGCTCAGTAGAAACCAGTAGAAGCCTGTGTTCACTGGTCAGCAGACTGTATCTCACTGTACTCAGGAGAATGTAAACATCTACCAGACTGACCAAAACCTCCTTCCCCTTGTTCTGGACTGAGATCCAGACGGATCCGCCCCTCATCCCCATGTGACCCATTTCCCCAAAATGGCCGCCGCTCTCTCTGCTCTGCTCCGGTGAGTCAGACATGGTGAAGCCAGGAAACAGACCGGAGTGATTTACACCAGATTCAGACTGATCCACGCCAACATGGCCGCCGCTGCAGCTGCAGTGTGAGCAGAGCTGGGGTCAGTCAGTCAGAGCCGTTCATCTCAACTGTAATTAACAGCTTTATTATTTGCATTATTTGCATTATTTGCACTATCTCCATTGTCTCTACTGATGTATATTATGTTCATTACTGTTATTCTATGTTCTATGTTCTGTTATTCTATATTACCTGTATACATACTTTACTTCTTTGGTATTGTCCGTCTGCTGCTGTGGAACCTCAATTTCCCCAAGGGGATCAATAAAGTGCATCTTATCTGATCTGATCTGATCTTAACTTAACTTAACTTAACTTAACTTAACTTAACTTAACTTAACTTAACTTAACTTAACTTAACTTAACTTAACTTAACTTAACTTAACTTAACTTAACTTAACTTAACTTAACCTAACTTATCTGATCTGATCTTAAGTTATCTTTAATCAATATGATTTCACACTGGCTTTTTGTATTTTAGACATTTTCCTGACACTCATCCAGTCAGCCGGAGTCTCAGTAACAGGATCGTCTTTCTCAGTCATGCAGTTTAGGAAACTTAATTGCTTTCTATATTTTATATTTTTAATGAAGGCCGACCCTGACAGAAAGGCAGGCAGCTCCGCATCAGAGAACTAACAAGCTTTCTGTTCTGTTCCATGAAGAGACTTTCTGTCTCAAAACTCACTGGACACTTTTCTGTTTCAGCAGCCAGGAGAGAAACTGATGAAGTGACAGAGAGACTGAGGAGCTTCATCCATCCTGCTGCTCTGCCTCTATACTTCCATCTCTCTCTCTCTCTACACCTCCATCTCTCTCTCTCTACACCTCCATCTCTCTCTCTCTACACCTCCATCTCTCTCTCTCTCGCTCTCTCTCTCTCTCTCTAAATGTGAAGTGAATGAGCAGAGCAGCTGGAGCTCTAGCAGATCTTGTTGGACGATAAAAGACAAAAACTCACTGAAAACTGATCAGATCAACAGTGTGTTGTGTGTCTGTATGTTGATACCAGCCACCATCACACTTCACCAGGACTGGACTTCATCTCTCACCCTGGAAGCCTGTGTCCTGTCTTCTCTATCAACACTGTACATGTCTCCACTGTAAAAAGTAACAGGGCTTTCAGGCGGTCGGGTTCTCCAGATGGAGAACACGTCTGGAGAACTGAACACATGATACTGGAACATACACATGATACTCTGGAAGCAGTGAAGTATTTTGTTTGTTTATATTGGTGGTCGACCTCGCTGGAACTCCTTCATGAAGTCTTCATGAACCCTAGTGGTGCTCCACAAACCGCTCACATATGGGGTTCTCCAAGGAACCTTTTAGGACAGGATAGGAACCCTGAGGCTCCTCCTGGAACTTAAATGATCCAGTAACACTTTACAATAAGGGTACATTAATTAAGGGTTAGTTAATGCTTATTAAGCATTAACTAACCCTTAATTAACAGTTAACCAATGTGTAATTTACTAATGGTGTTCATGTTAACTAAGGTATTAATTTATACATTATTTAATAATTTATAAAGATGACTATTAAATAATGTATAAATGAATACCTTAGTTAACACAAACACCATTAGTAAATGATTACCAGACACATTATTTAACTGTTAATTAAGGGTTAGTTAAGGCTTATTAAGCCTTAACTAACCCTTAATTAATGTGCCCTTATTGTAAAGTGTTACCACTGAAGCCCTGGTGTTGGTGTGTGTGGTGCAGCAGGTTGCTGACAGCCGGTCTCTTGCAGGCTGACGGCTCAGCGCAGCCTGGAGGACGCTGAGGAGGCGGAGCGAGAGAGACGGAGGAGAGCCAGAGGAGCAGCGCCCCCCCCGCCCCACACTCTGTGAGTCACACACAGCAGGACGCCAACACCGGCTGGGAGACACTTCACTCCTCTAACAGGCTTCACATGTATTAGAACAGTGATTCTCAACCTTTCTCATATCAGGGACCCTAATTTAGTCCACATCAGGGCCACAGACCCCCATCTGATGAGATTTTGTCTTTTGGACCCAAATCTGAGAATATTTGTATTGTCAGATATGACTTTGTCCAGAATTCCATGACTATCTGTATTGCAGGTAGAGAGATAACGGTCAAACTATGATCAAAACAGTCATTCTTCTACATTCTCTAATTGGGTTAACTTCTTGTAAATGAAATAATGCTGAAGTTTAACAATTCATCAATTTGCTGGGGACCCCCTGGAACCCCCTCAAGGACCCAGGGAGTCCATGTCCAGACAGGTGATGTTTGGGCGTTGGCTTTAGATGCCAAAATGTTTTGTCTTCCCCGGAAACAAAAGGCTTTCGATTAGATTTCTAAAGAGTCCAGAAGTACCAGAAGCATCCAAACCCTCAGGTGAATTTTGAAGCCAATAGCAGCAGCAGCTCCTCTAACGTCCGCAAGAGTCCGGCTCCAGAAAGACTCCAAACCTCCAACTCCATGAAGTCAACGGACCACAACCAACTTCTGATAAAATATAAAGTCAATACATTTTCTCCACAGGAGGTTTTGGCCTCAGTAGTTAATTTTGCATCTTCATGTGTGTCTAATGTGTTCAGGCTGGAGTCTGCTCTACCTGCTGCTGATGAGACGGAAAACACTTGGTGTCTAATTGGGAGAGATAATCTGTTCACACAGACCAGTGATGATGCTGCTGATGCTGCTGAGGAACTTTCTGCTTCATCAGCAGCCAGTCAGTCAGTCAGTCAGCAGTCAGTCAGTCAGTCAGTCAGTCAGTCAGTCAGTCAGTCAGTCAGTCAGTCAGTCAGTCAGTCAGTCAGTCAGTCAGTCAGCAGTCAGTCAGTCAGTCAGTCAGTCAGTCAGTCAGTCAGTCAGTCAGTCAGCAGTCAGTCAGTCAGTCAGTCAGTCAGTCAGTCAGTCAGTCAGTCAGTCAGTCAGTCAGCAGAACATCCTCCTCACCAGACTGAGGCTGCTGATCAGTCACCTTCTCTGTTCATCAGTTCACTTTCCACCTGACTGCCAAGTAAAATGTATTTGTGTAATTAAAAATGACTTGAGGTTTTCTGTCAGTCTGTTAGCGGCGACCTGATGCTGATGTTCAGTCTGATCAGCTGACCTGCTGACAGGAAGCAGGGCCTTTCTGTTTGATGTGTTTCTATGGGAACCGTCTCTGTTTCCATGGAGCCTGAAGCCCAACGGTCCGTCTGCCAGCTGCTGTCTGGCTGAACCCGCCCCCCCAACACACACACACACACACACACACACACACACACACTTCACCAGTGTGTGTGTGTCTCACCACACTGCAGTGCCATACAACAGGTGGTTGACAAAATATACACACAAAACATACCAAACAAACCCAAACATAAACATTCAATTAAATGCATGAAACAATATCTTAATAATTTTGACTGTATGCTATTGATTGGAGAGTTTTGTTGATTATCTGTATGATTACACTGGCAAGTGGATTTTAAGCCGTTTAATGGGCTTTTCCTCTGAACCAGGCAGGAACCAAAACAGATATATCCATTCTGTTTTCCACCTCTGTACAGCGTCACATCAGTCTACATAGTTGATTAATATATTTTTTGTTTGATTTTTTGTACTTTATGTTATCCTGGACAGGGTTAGGGTTAGTCTCTGCAGAACAGAGCAGCTTTAATATTTTTATAGTAAAATCTGGACTCTGGGGAAACTGGACTGATGCCTCCACTCTGCTTCACACAGTTACACATTCACACTGGGAGCTGCCCAGTATAACCAGTCTATAACCCCCAGTCCGGCTCTACTGGAGCGGCTGGGGTTCAGTGCCTTGCTCAAAGGCCTCTTGTTGGTGGTTGTTGAAGGAGAGGAGTGATTCTTGTTTTCTTTCCCTGCCCAGATTCTCCCAGCTGGTCCGGGATTTGAACTGTCAATGTTCTGGTCAAGTGACAAATACAAACATTATTGATCAGTGTGATCTTCCGGAAACTGTTCTCCGCTCCGTTCTCAGGTGGGAGGAGGAGCTGAAACCCAGCGGCCGGTTGGTTCTGGAGGAAGACGAAGGCTTCAGCGACTGGAGCCACAAACTGGAGAACCGCAGAGAACAGGAGGTTCAGGAGAGCCGCAGGGTCCGGGAGAACCGACCTGCTACACCCAGATGGAAACCTGATCCTGAAGAGGAGAAGGAGGAGGAGAGCAGCCGGTCCCAGGAGGCTTCAGGAAGACTCCCAGAGAAGGTCCACCGCCCGACCGATCAATACTGCTGCTACAGTAGATAGTTTAACTGGACTGAAGGCTGGTTCATAGTTCTGTGTTGAAGTGTCTCTGTACTATATAACTATAACTATAGTTCATATAACTGAGCGCAGAGCGTCACAAGACCAGAAGAGCTGTGATTGGCTGCTCGGTGTCTCCTCAGATCATCTAGCATTATAAACTGAAATATCCACAACATGAGTTTCACTGCGACGTCTTCTGTGGTGACTTCTGAGTGAACAAAGCTCCACACTGACATCTAGTGTTTCAGTGATCTATGACCAGAACTAGAGATGCTCGCACTGCTGGAGACAGCTGCAGCAGAGCAACAGCAGCACTTGGATGCAGAACCGAAAAATCAGCCTGAAACCAGCAGGGACGACTGATCTGTTACACAAATCTCCCTGATTACAAGGATGTGACAAGACAATCCAAGCACAAACAATTCTGTTGTATTCTGTACTTAGATGCATATACAGCTCTGGAAAAAATTAAGAGACCACTGCAAAATTATCAGTTTCTCTGGTTTTTCTATTTATAGGTATGTGTTTGAGTAAAATTTGTAAAATTAACATTTTTGTTTTATTCTACAAACTAAAAAAGGATGCAGTGTTTTCAGACCTCGAATATTGCAAAGAAAACAAGTTCATATTCATTTTAAACAACTCAATACTAATGTTTTAACTTAGGAAGAGTTCAGAAGCAAAGAAGAGCCAGGCTGAGGTTTGCAAAAGACCAGAAGGACTGGACCGTAGAGGACTGGAGTCAGGTCATCTTCTCTGATGAGTCCAATTTTCAGCTTTGCCGAACACCTGGTCTTCTAACGGTTAGACGGAGACCTGGAGAGACCTACGAGCCACAGTGTCTCCATCCACTGTGAAATTTGGTGGAGGATCAGTGATGATCTGGGGAGCTTCAGCAAGGCTGGAATCAGGCAGATTTGTCTTTGTGAAGGACGCAGGACTCAAGACACGGACAAGGCCGTCCTGGAAGAAAACTTGCTTCCTTCTGCTCTGACAATGTTCCCCAACTCTGAGGATCGGTTTTTCCAGCAGGACCATGCTCCATGCCACACAGCCAGGTCAACCAAGGTGTGGATGGAGGACCACCAGATCAGGACCCTGTCATGGCCAGCCCAATCTCCAGACCCGAACCCCATTGAAAACCTCTGGAATGTGATCAAGAGGAAGATGGATGGTCACAAGCCATCAAACAAAGCCGAGCTGCTTGAATTTTTGTACCAGGAGGCATAAAGTCACTCAACAGCAATGTGACAGACTGGAGGAGAGCTGCCAAGACGCATGAAAGCTGTGATTGAAAATCAGGGTTATTCCACCAAATATTGATTTCTGAACTCTTCCTAAGTTAAAACATTAGTATTGTGTTGTTTAAAATGAATATGAACTTGTTTTCTTTGCGTTATTCGAGGTCTGAAAACACTGCATCTTTTTTGTCATTTTGACCAGTTGTCATTTTCTGCAAATAAATGCTCTAAATGACAATATTTTTATTTGGAATTTGGGAGAAATGTTGTCAGTAGTTTATAGAATAAAACAAAAATGTTAATTTTACTCAAACACATACCTATAAATAGTAAAACCAGAGAAACTGATAATTTTGCATTGGTCTCTTAATTTTTTCCAGAGTTGTATATGTGTGTAATGTAATGTTAATACACGTAGAAAGTGTGTAAATTGTGTTTGGACTTTGCTTGTTACTCCTTTGTCAGCACTTTACTGCAGTACACCTTCAGTACATTTCCACAGGCTGAAGCGCAGGACCGAGGCTGTGGAGTAACATGCTACCTGCTTCCCTGTCGGTTCACTCCAGATGTGCGACAGGAAGAAGGAAGTGATGTCATACAGCTCGACGGTCTTCCTCGCCAACAGCCAGCCAGCTGACAGGACGTCCTACCTGGTGGCAGGGACCATGAGGCCACGGTACTTTATACTTTTATTATTTGTTTCTTTCTTCTTCTGTTTTTTTAGGTGAGATGTTCTTATAGGACTCTTGGGTTATTTTTTAATCTCCCCTGCACAAATGAGTCATTTGTTTCTCTTCTTCCTCTATTTTTTAAATAATTTTTATCACTGTAGCTATGTTGTTTTTTTATCGTTTTTTTTTTTTTTTTTTTTTACTGTGGTTTATTGTGTTATAAGCTCACTAACCAGTTAGTCTACCAGTTTACTGACAAGTTCCATTATCTCCTCCCCAGTGGAGTGGCCAGTCAGGCTGAGCAGAGGGAGGAGGAGGAGGAGGCAGAGGAAGAGGAGGCCTTGCTGCAGAGGAGGCCGGAGGAGACCCAGCAGAGGAGGAAGGACCCCAGGGAGGAAGAGGAGCAGGAGGAGGAGGAGGGAGACTTCCACCTGAGGAGGGAGGAGAGACACAGGGAGGAGGAGGAGGAGGAGAAGGAGGAAGAGGAGGAAGAGCACAGCCAGCTGCCCGAGGAGGTGAGGTTTTCATACTACTACTACTGCTAGTAATAATAATTTATAGTAATTTAATAGGAATTAACCCCTAGTTTGTGCTGTTTATTTTCCTCAGTGTATGGAAGAGAAGGTCATGTCAAACAAAAAAAAAACAAACAAAAAAAAAAAACAAATTATTTATCTGTCTCTCTGCCTCATGGCTCCTCTGTCCTGTTGGACCAGATCTTAGCTTTATGGCTCTTACTCTCGTTGTTCTCTCCTGACTAGATCCTTGCTTGTGTTGTATTGAAATCTCATGTGTACGTCGCTTTGGATAAAAGCGTCTGCCAAATGTGAAATTATAATTGTAATTGTAAACTGAAATCTGCCAGTTTATTGTTGCTTTTGCTCACTGGAAAATATCTAAACTGTAGAATATGACTTCAAATCTAAAGGTAATAAGGAAATTAACTCTGCTTTGGTTTGGAGGATGTAGAAAGCAGAGGTCTGCATCCTGATGAAGGCAGACAGTTTCTGATATTTCCAGCAGAGAGAGCTGCCTTCGATTTTTTTTGTTAACGACCCTCTGCTCTGATTGGCTAACCGTTTCAAGAGTGAAACGTGAGACGCGGTAGAGGTAGGGAAAACTCTCCGGTAATAAACAATGACAACCGCTCAACCGCTTTGAAAAAAACACTTTGTTAGTCTATTATTTCTTACAAAAATGATAATGAGCGAACGTTTGTGACGCCACAAAGTTACGGAAGTCCAGGATGGATTGTGTGGATTTAGTTTTGATACTTTCACCATATTTAGATAGACCATCCAACTCCTTTATCACCACAGAGGAGAGGGGAGTCCTGCTTTACATGATGTGGGACTTTTCATTTGAACGGACTGCTGAGGGTTCAATAGCTAATGAAATAAAAAAGGTGACAGCGGGCGTCCCTGACAGCTGCCTCTGTCCACGGGAAATGGATCAGATAGTAGACTGCTTGTGTTAATTGATGCCAGGAGGAGAACCGGAGGAGGAGTGAGGAGGAGAACCGGAGGAGCAAGGACGAGAACCGGAGGAGGAGTGAGGAGGAGAACCGGAGGAGCAAGGACGAGAACCGGAGGAGGAGTGAGGAGGAGAACCGGAGGAGCAAGGACGAGAACCGGAGGAGGAGTGAGGAGGAGAACCTGAGGAGAAGCGTGGAGGAGAACTGGAGGAGTGAGGAGGAGAACCAGAGGTGGAGTGAGGAGGAGAACCAGAGGAGCAAGGAGGAGAACCGGAGGAGCAAGGAGGAGAACCGGAGGAGGAGTGAGGAGGAGAACCGGAGGAGCGAGGAGGAGAAACGGAGGAGGAGCGAGGAGGAGAACCGGAGGAGTGAGGAGGAGAACCAGAGGAGCAAGGAGGAGAACTGGAGGAGGAGTGAAGAGGAGAACCGGAGGAGCGAGGAGGAGAACCGGAGGAGCGAGGAGGAGAACCGGAGGAGTGAGGAGGAGAAACGGAGGAGGAGCGAGGAGGAGAACCGGAGGAGGAGTGAGGAGGAGAACCGGAGGAGGAGTGAGGAGGAAAACCTGAGGAGCGAGGAGGAGACAAACCAAAGCAGGAGCTCCTCTCTCTCTCTCTGCAGCCCTGAAGGCGAGGAGCCGCTGAGCTGCTTCGGTCCCATGAGCCCGACGTTTAAGGTGATGAACCAATAATCTCCATCACAAGTCCCAAAATATTTTTTGTGATATCTTATGATAGATGCAAGCAAGCATGTTTAATTTGTAAACATCAATATATCATCATCACATTCATGTTGGTACCTTGGTGTAATTACTGTAAACAACTGAGACAACTGGACCTCACACCAGTGATATTGTTAGTGGTAACAATTTGCATTCCTGGCTCTATTTAGTAGTTTGTTTATTTTTCTTTATTAGGGGTCCAAGCACGTAGTGCTGGGAACCCTATTGTTTTTGTTCCGATTATTATTATTTTTCTTCTCGTGCCCTAAAAGTGTCTGGACCTCAGAAACCATAAGCCCCACAGCAGCCAAACTTTCCACATAGGTTGGAAATCTCACCCACTACTCAGGCAAATGACACCAATCTACCTGATGGTGGCGCTGTAACAGCCCACTTCACGTTTTGGTCCATAACTTCTGAACCGTGAGTCATAGAATCAAAATTCCTCTTCTCCTGGATTCCCTGGATCATTATGCACTGCAGGAGCAGGAGAGAGACCAGAATACACTGCAGTGGAGAGATAGGATGGGGTTTGAGTAAGGGGAGACTCTCACTAGGCTGGAAAAACTCTGAGATAGCTCTGCCATCTCTCTCTCTCTCTCTCTCTCTCTCTCTCTCTCTCTCCACCTACACATAAAACCCCTGTGGGTTTTATGTGTCGCTCAGGCAAGTTCACGTCCCTCTGGGGGTTATTGAAAGGCATTCTGGGAAATGCAGGAAATCAGTAGAAGTGCAGTAAAACCAGATGAGGCAGGTTGAGGGAAAAGTAAAGTACAACACTTCATCACTAAATAACTCCTGGAATGTGTTGAACATCAGACTGAAGAGATGTTGGGGGTTTTTCTGTTGCTTCTCGTCACAAAGAGGAAGTTGCCACTTGCTCCGTTTGCGCTGCTTTGTGCCGTAAAGCAATCCAGCAGATTTTACCCCAGTGTGTAAAATGCAGCTGCCAGTCTCCTCAGCAATGGTCTGGTTTGTTTACGGTAATTATACTGATTTATTGATGGTCAAATGCTACATAGCACCTTTAACATCAGTCTGATGCCATGCTGGCAGTTAGTATTATATCATGTCAACCATGTTGAAAAGTCTTGTCTCTTTCTTGCCGATCCACTAGAAACTCCTCATTCAGTTTTACCCAGTAAGTCCCGTGCTGCTGTTCTCCGTCTGAACTGTGGGAGGTGGAGGCTGCCTGTGCTGCTGCATGAAGCTCTGCTTTCACATTCACGTTCCACTTTAAAGGACCAGTTAGTTCATTTAGTTCCTCTACATAACTCCTCTCTTCCTCCTGTAGCTGTTGGACCCACAGACAGTATTGTCTCTAGTCAGCTGTCAGTTGAAGCTCCGCTGCCTCTTGCTGGAACAATGAGTCCAAACTGTTTGTCAGAATATTCCAGAAAAGCCGTTGCTGCTTCAACTGACAGCTGACTGGAGACAATACTGTCTGTGGGTCCAACAGCTACAGGAGGAAGACAGGAGTTCTATAGAGGAACACAATCAACAAGCTTACCCTTTAAAATAGAATGTTTAAAACGTAGTAACATACTGTACATGCAGTCATAAATACATGTTAGGTTTCAGTGCTGTTATCCAGCAGGAGTTTCAGTGTCATGAAAACACATGCATTATATTACAGTATATCATATAAAAACAGGACAGGAGCCTGGTAAAGGACAAACCTCTCTGCCCCCTCTGGCCTCTCTGTTACAGGACAGCTTCTCACCACCGGGACGTCCCACCGCCAAATTACACAACACTTTGCTCCCTTTCACCTCCTACTGCAAATTATCCTCTGCCTTAACTTTCACTTTTCTGCCTTTAAGAGTATGAAGACGCTTTGCTTCTCTCCTGTGTTGGCATCATGTGGCACAGTGTTTCTCAACCTGCGGGTCGGGACACCATGATTTAACGGTTCTGACAAAATATATTTCCAGCAGATACATTTATTCTCATGTTTTTAATCTTCATGATGAATTCCCTTGTCTTGTGAAATAATGAATATTTGTTTCCTGTAGGCTTCTTCTACTGGCTTTTACTGACTTCCACTGACTTCTACTGACTTCTACTGACCTCCACTGACTTCTACTGACTCTACTGACATCTACTGACCTCCACTGATTTCTACTGACTCCACTGACTTCTACTGACCTCCACTGACTTCTACTGACTTCTCCTGACTCTACTACCTTCTACTGACTCTACTGACTCTACTGAATCGAACCACCGACCTTCTGATTAGTGGACGACCCGCTCTACCTCCTGAGCCACAGCCACCCCCTCTATTGACTTCTACTGACTTCTACTGACCCCTACTGATGTCTACTGACTTCTACTGACTTCTACTGTCTCTACTGACCTCCACTGACTTCTACTGACTCAACTGACGTCTACTGACTTCTACTGACCTCTACTGATGTCTACTGACTTCTACTGACCTCTACTGACTTCTACTGTCTCTACTGACCTCCGCTGACTTCTACTGACTCTACTGACTTCTACTGACCTCTACTGACGTCTACTGACTTCTACTGACCTCCACTGACTTCTACTGACGTCTACTGACTCTACTGACTTCTACTAACCTCCACTGACTTCTACTCACTCTACTGACTTCTACTGACTCTACTGACTTCTACTGACCTCCAATGACTTCTACTGACTCTACTGACTTCTACTGACTCTACTGACTTCTACTGACCTCCACTGACTTTTTTTTTTTTTATTAAAACTTTATTTAACCAGGTGAGTCCCATTGAGATTACAAGATCTCTTTTTTGAGGGAGCCCTGGCCAAGATAGCAGCAATACAAAGTTTCAAACAACATACAAGCAAACATTAAAAGCACGTACAACAAAACATACACACATGCAACTCGCAGAATCATTATGCCTACAAGACGGACAGGAGGAAACAGGTCTAGCTAAGGAAGCAAGTGCAAGTTCCAAATGAATTTGCCTCCAAACCCTTCTCTACATTTTTGAATGCCCTAATCGGGATCAGCACATCAAGCTGCAAATCTGCAAGTGGTTCCAGGCTGCAGGAGAACATAAAGGCCCATTTGCCAAATTCAGTGCGAACCTTAGGGACAGACAGTAAGAGGGTGTCATTAGAGCGCAAACAATAATTATTGGTTTTGAGTGAGATATACTCACAAAGGTAAGAGGGGAGCAGACCGAGGATGGACTTATAAATAAATATGTACCAATGAGTGAGTCTGTGCAAGGCCAATGAGGGCCACTGAACTCTGGCATATAGGGTGCAATGATGAGTGAGAGCTTTGCAGCCTGTGACAAACCTCAGAGCGCTGTGGTACACAGTATCCAGCCAATGCAAGCACTGGGCAGAGGCGTGCATATACAACAGATCGCCATAATCAAGCAAGGGCAGGAACGTAGCCTCAACCAATTTTTTCCTGGCAACAAAGGAAAAGCAGGATTTATTTCTAAAATAAAAACCTAGCTTAAGCTTCAGTTTCTTTACTAAGTTTTCAATGTCAAGTTTAAAAGTTAAACGATCATCAATTAAAATACCTAGATACTTGTATTGTGACACTAATTCAATCTGACTGCCCTGCAAGGTTACAATGTCAGGAAGAGGAGCTAATGTCTTCCTGGCATTAGAAAACAACATCAATTTAGTTGCAGCATTCAACACAAGTTTCAGATCAAACAACTGTGATTCTACAATACCAAAGGCAAACTGCAAATACTCAAGTGATTGAGCTAGGGTGGCACCGCAGCAGTAAATGACAGTATCGTCGGCATAAAAATGAAACAGCGCATTAGGAACATTTTGACCCAGGTTGTTAATATAGATAGTAAACAAAAGTGGACCCAAAACAGAACCTTGGGGGACCCCTGACGCAACATGTAGTACACTGGAGGAAGTGCCATCAAATCTGACACATTGTGTCCTTTCAGAGAGGTAATTTTCAAACCAGCCAACAGCCTGCTCAGACAACCCAATATTGAGCAGCCGTTGCTTCAGGATGAGGTGGTCAACTGTGTCGAAGGCCTTCGAAAGATCGATAAAAAGAGCGGCACAGGTTTTTTTGTGATCCAGTGACTCAATTATATCATTGACAACCTTTAGGGATGCCGTGATGGTACTGTGTTGTTTTCTGAAGCCAGACTGGTACAATGAAAGGATATTATTAGCGCTCAGGAACTCCTTCAGTTGATCACTTACCAATCCTTCAAGGACCTTCGACAAGAGGGTTAAGTTGGAAATAGGCCTATAATTGTTTAGTGATGTAGGGTCCCCCCCTTTTGACAGAGGGAGAACATGGGCAGATTTCCACATTTTTGGGATGACATTTTGAGAGACAGTGAGGTTAAAGATGCTTGATAAGGGTTTAGCAATAGAATCAGCTGCAAGTTTAAAAAAATATGGTTCCAGATTATCTGGACCTGCAGGTTTTTTGGTGTCCAGCAAAAGAAGAGCTCTGTGAACTTCATCAGCAGAGAAGGGAACAAAATAAAAGGGCTGACCCTCAAAAATACAATCAACAATCATGTCTGAGGAAGGCAAGGTTTTTAAAGGCAGGGACTGGTTAAACAGAGAACTGGAGGCAATGAAGTGCTCATTGAAACATTCCAGCATAGCAGATTTATCAGAAATGGATCTGGTGTCCTTGACAATGCAAGGAGGCAGTTCATTTCGAATATCATTGGCCGAAATAGATTTGATAGCTTTCCAGAATTTCCTGGGATTATTCAAATTGTTAGTCGTTGCGGACAAATAAAATTCAGATTTGGCTCGTCTGGTAAATGAAGTGAAACGATTGCGTAGTTGCCTAAAATGGAGCCAATCGGCCGCAGTCCCTGTTTTCCTAGCCTTCGCCCAGGCCAAATTTCTCTCATGGAGTAACTTAGCCAGGTCAGGGGAAAACCAAGCGTTGTCTCGTCCCTTCACTCTAAACCTTCGTACAGGAGCATGTTTATCCACAATATGCGAAAACCAATCATAAAAGAGTGTCGAAGCATTTTCACCATCATCAATAAGATCGATTTTTTTCCCAGTCATGGTAGAATAGATCATGTAAGAAACCTTGTTCAGAAAAGTGCTTCATATCTCGTTTTATAACAAAGCGAGGCTTGGACTTGGGAATTTTGGCGTTTCTAATTGCAGCAACTACACAGTGATCACTAACATCGTTTGCAAAAACACCAGTCTCAGAGTACTTGTGGGAAGCATTAGTTAAAAACAGATCAATTAAAGATGATTTCTCTGGGTATTTGGGTTTAGGGTGTGTGGGGCGCCCGATAATTTGGGTAAGATTTAGTGAGCTACAGAGATCTTTAAAACTGTCAGATATAGGCTTTAGCCAATCCCAATTTAGGTCACCTGTCAGAATGATCTCGCTGTACTGCAGCTGTGATAGTAACTGCGAGAGTGTTGGGAGTGCATCAGCAACAGCTGACGGCGGTCTGCAGCACCCAGCTATAGTGAAACAAAACCCTTTAGATATCTCAATATTTAGGGCCAGAAACTCCAATTGTTTGCCAACAGATTTAAAGAGCACGACATTCACATGAAATTTGCTCTTTACAAAAATAGCTACCCCACCCCCTCTCTTGGGGCGATCAGTTCGATAAACATTATACCCGCCAATAGAGATAACTTTATCCGTAATAGATTTAGTGAGCCAGGTTTCAGATAGGACAATAACGTCGGCATCAGTTGATTTAGCCCAGATACGTAATGAATCAGATGAATAACACCTAGACCAGATCTGCACTTAAAGTCAGCCGGAGTATTACAAACCTTAATGTCAGTGTCAACTGGGCCAGGGTTAGGCTGCACATTACCGGAGATTAACAATAAAAGAAAAATCAGATATCTCTGTTTTGTAACACCGTAGGGCGACTCATTTTTAGAATGTATCATGTTAACAAAGTCAGCAAGAGAATTCTCAGAAAACACAAAACAGCTTTTCAAAACAGAAAGGCACAGAAGGCGAAGCAAGTCGAAGGAATTGAAAAAGTCTGCATGGGGATGTCTCGGCATCTGCCCATGCAGTTCATAGGGGAAAGTGCTAGTGAGCGCGCTTGGCACGACTGGCGGAGAGTGCTCCTCCCCTGGTACACTCTCCCGACGATGGACATGGACAGTTAACCCATAGTTCCAGAGCAAGAGCGCAATAAGCAACGCAAGAGGAAATTTCATTGTCAGTACTGCAATTCAGTTTGCAAGGTAGTGATATAGTTCGATTTGTGAGGCGTTTCAGTAAAAGTGGTTCGATTTGTGAAATAGTTCAGGTCAGTTTATGGGGGAGTCCAGTTTGTAAATGTAGCCTACGTGTGAGTGTGTGTGTGTGTCGGCTATGGAACTGGGGAAAGGGGAAAGGAGGAGAGGCACCTGAGTCGGAGGTAGGCCAGCAGCAGAGCAGCGAACACACAGGGAGGAAGCCAGCAGCGGAGCAAGCAAGGGGAGAGCCACGCAGAAGAGGAGAGGCACCCGATCTGATAGGCCCCAGGATGCAGCACAGGCTTCAGTGCAGGTGGATAGGCCCCAGGATGCAGCACAGGCCTTGATGCAGATGGGATAGGCCCCACGATGCAGCACAGGCCTCAGTGCAGGTGGGTAGGCCCCAGGGTGCAGCACAGGCCTTGATGCGGATAGGATAGGCCCCAGGATGCAGCACAGGCCTCAGTGCAGGGGATAGGCCCCAGGATGCAGCACAGGCCTCAGTGTAGGTGGATAGGCCCCAGGATGCAGCACAGGCCTCAGTGCAGATTGGATAGGCCCCAGGATGCACAACGGGCCACAATGCAGCCGGAGAGGCCCCAGGGTGCAGAATAGGCCACAATGAAGCTGGATGGGCCCCAGGATGCAGAACAGGCCGCAATACAGTCGGATAGGCCACAGGATGCAGCACAGGCTCCACTGCAGTTGGAGGCCCCAGGATGCAGCTCAGGCCTCAGTGTAGACTGGATAGGCTCCAGGATGCAGAGCAGGCCACAATGCAGATCAGGTAGGCCCCAGGATACAGCACAGGCCTCAGTATAGTTGGAGAGGCCCCAAGATGCAGAACAGGCCACAGTGTAGTTGGATAGGCCACAATTTGCAGTGCAAAAACAGGTATTCCAAATATATTATAAATCAGCAACATAAAAAACCTTTGTAGAAGATGGGAAATGGCGCTAAAATCCAATGAAATATACGAGTTACAAACAGACACTCGACAGAGACAATAGACATGCTGCCATCTTGGAAGGGGGTGTGGCTAGACCCGCGAAAACCAGACTTCTACTGACTCTACTGACTTCTACTGACTCTACTGATTTCTACTGACCTCCACTGACTTCTACTGACACTACTAACTTCTACTCACCTCCACTGACTTCTACTGACTCTATTGACTTCTACTGACCTCTACTGACTCTACTGACTTCTACTGACCTCTACTGACTCTACTGACATCTACTGACTTCTACTGACTTCTACTGTCTCTATTGACTTCTACTGACTTCTACTGACTTCTACTGACTCTACTGACGTCTACTGACTTCTACTGACTTCTACTGTCTCTATTAACTTCTACTGACTTCTACTGACCTCTACTGACTTCTACTGATTCTACTGACGTCTACTGACTTCTACTGACCTCTACTGACGTCTGCTTGGGGGACACTCGAATATATGAAGTGCTGTCTCAAAAAATGAGCAACTTGAAAAGTTGTTTACGGACTCAAATTTGGACTTCCTGTGTCTTTCCGAAACTTGGTTAACTGAGTCATCACCTGTAGCTGCCCTCACAATGTCGGTACAATTATTTCAGAAAAGACAGAAAAGTAGGGAGGGGCGGCGGGCTTCTCATGTATGTGAAAGATCATTTTAAATGCAAGCAAATTGATCTCAAATGTGCAACTGAAATTGAATGTCTTGCCATAACTATTAGTTTATCCCCGCAAATGTCTTTTGTTCTGAAAACTGCCCTGAAATCTGGACTAAGGCAAGACCGTTTAGTTTTTACTGGTTTACGAAACAGAGTGGTAAATGAACTGAGGAAGGCCAAGGCAGATTTCTTTATTAATATCATAAATGAAGCCAAAGGAAACAGCAAAATGATGTGGAAAAACATTAACCAATTGGCAAAGAAAGACTGTAGGCCTGTATGAACCTGATGAAATCTCTGCTGCATTCAACAACTATTTTGTTGACTCAGCACAGAACCTGGCACATAGTTTTGGCACCAGAATTAAAGAGATATAATCCACAAGATAATAAGTACTCTGAAAACTGCTAAGGCTAAAGACATATATGGATGGGACTCTACGTTTCTAAAAATCAATAAAGATGTCCTATGCGCTCCAATTACACACCTGGTCAATCTTTCCATAAGGAAATCAATTTTTCCAAATGCCTGGAAATCTGCAATGGTGACGCCAATATTCAAGGCCGGTGAACCAACAGATGTGGCAAACTATAGGCCAATAAGTATTCTGCCAATAACTTCTAAGATTATAGAAAAAGTGGTAATAGAGCAACTGTGGTAATAGGATTTTCTGAACACAGGACATGTCTCACTTCACCCAATGCAATTCGGGTACAGAAAGCATCACTCAACAGAGACTGCTAATTGCTACCTCATTGAGCAAATTAAAGCTGGACAGAGGTGGGGTTGTAGGAGCAGTGTTTTTAGATCTACGGAAGGCATTCGACTCTGTAAATCACAATGTTCTTCTGTCCAAGCTTTCATGTTTTAACTTCTCTGAAAATACCATGAAATGGATAGAGTCATATTTAACATTGAGAAAGCAATGTACACGGGTTGGAACAAAGCTCTCTTCATCACTTGACTGCCCTACTGGGGTCCCACAGGGGTCTGTCCTGGGACCCCTGCTTTTTAGCTTATATGTTAATGACCTTCCTACTGTATGCCCTGAGGTAATGACCCAGATGTATGCAGACAACACCGTTATTTATGTGCATGCCAGAACAAGACAGCAGGTGGCGCATAAGTTAACGGCAGCCATGTCTAGCATCTCTGACTGGCTCAAACAGTCTTGTCTCATTTTAAATATTAGCAAGACCGCATGCATGTATTTCTCAATCAGCAAGAAGGAGGTCCATCATCCTGATATCCTTGTTAAGGGTGAAAAGCTCCAAATTGTTTCAGATATTAAAATATCTTGGGATAATCATTGATTCACACCTGACCTTTGAAAAGCAAGTGAAAAAGGTAATTAGTACAGCCAAACTGAACCTCAGAAATTTAAAATTTATCAGGAACCAATTATCAACAGATGCTGCTAAGTTATACATGCACTCTATGATTTTTCCACATTTGTCATACTGTATCACCACTTGGTCCCAGGCTGGAAAAAACATTCTCAAGCCGATGTACAGTTTATACAAATACACCCTGAAAGTCCTGGACAAAAAGCCAGTTAGGTATCACCACTGTCATATCATTTCTAAGTATAACCTTCTGACTTTTGATAATTTTGTCAACTATGCAAACATCTGTTTAATGTACAAAATTACCCATAATCTTGCTCCTCCTCCTCTGAAAGAATTTGTTTCACTGTGTTCAGAGAACATCAGGCAAACAAGAGCCTCCACCAGAGGCAACTGTGTAATGCAACTCAGGCGCTCTGAATTTGGCCGATCAGCTTTTTCCATTAGAGCTGCAAACATTTGGAACTCTACTCCCAGCAGTATCAGACAAAGTTCATTACAACTAAAATCATGGCTGAAATCAAACCAATCATGTGACCATTAGCTCCTTTAAGATACCAAGCATAGTGCACTTTTTTATGTGTTGTATTTCATAATGTTTATGTACTGGACACTGCAATTTTAACTCTCGTTGTAAAGTATTTTGTAAAACTGCCTGTCTTTGTATCACCTGCCCAGGGACTGCAGATGAAATTTAGCTTTCTAGCTAATTCTGGGACAGTTACAAACTGTCCATTGTCCCTGTTAAATAAAGATATATAATAATAATAATAATACTGACTTCTGCTGATTCTACTGACGTCTATTGACTTCTACTGATTCTACTAACTCTACTGACTTCTACTGACCTCTACTGACTCTACTGATGTCTACTGACTTCTACTGACTTCTACTGACCTCTACTGACGTCTACTGACTTCTACTGACTTCTACCGACTCTACTGACTCTACTTATTTATTTATTTATTTATAGCAGGAAAAATAAAAATAAAAGGAAAATAGAAGGAGTCATAACTTGGTGACAAAGTCCTGCGACAAAAGACATCCGGTCAGCCAAGCGGTTGAGAAGTGCTGAGCCAGCAGTGTGTGTGTTGATGCATGTTAGACGTGTTGCGTGATGAAATCAACATGCTAAGCTAACAGAGTCAGACTGTCTGTCACTCAGCGTCTTGCCGTGTCTCTACAGGACGAGGTGGAGAGCAGAGTCTCGGCGGACGGCACGTGTACGGTGAGTATCAGTGTAGAGGAGGGTCGGGGTCAAAGGTCAGCAGCTGGCTCCTAAAGGTCAAAAACATCAACATTTATTTGTAAAGCAGCAGCTCTGCCTGGGGTCCAAAAAAGAAAATGACATACACACACACATACAAGACAAGATTACATTGATTTAATACAAAGATAAAACACAAAGTAAAAGCAGAAGATGTAAAGTTGCATCACATGACTACACCAAACTGCTTTCCTGCTCAGCTCTGTAGGAGAAACACAGCGGTTTTGAAGAGGAGCAGACCTGGGATCAGTCAGTTCTCCGGTGTGTTTCTCTGACTTTAACCGTCTGTTGTCTTGATCCTCCTCAGATCACAGAGAGAGCCGAGTCTCTGAGGAAAAGGTGAGTCTGGGACCGAGCAGCTTCCTGTTACTGAGACAGACAGAAGTAAATAAAACATATAAATGGATGTGGTTTGTTTTGAAATGTAATATTTTGTTCACAGCTTTGATAATATTGTTTCTGTTTAACTGTCATGCCAATATTGAAATTTAATCTTGAATCTTGAAATTGAAATTGATCTGGCATGATAAGAAATATCGGTAACACTTTACAATAAGGGTACACTAAGTTAAGGGTTAGTTATACCATGGTCTGGGTGAATACTCGATTCTGATTGGCTGCAGGGTGTCCATTAATTCCTGATAATGGACACCTACTAAGTAGTTCCAGTGAAACAGTCTGTTCACCGTTCTAAATTAAAGCGCTGGCTACGTAGCATCAGCCTGTATCTAAAATGAGTAACCATAGCAACAGTGCCTCATCCTCTGAACACCACAGGATGGCGACTGTAACACACAAGCTGCAGGAAGTACACTGCCCCTCTGAACTGACTGATACTTTGCATCACATACGGTAAGCGATCATCTCACATCCCATTCGCTGTTCAACTCTCTGCTTCAGGCTGCGGCCGACAGACACATGGCCCATCTCATTTGTTCGTGAAAATCTTGATATTGATTTGGGGACAATGACATGGCTGATGGCTAGCTAGTTTTGTTGTTAAACATACTGTCAAATTATATTTACTGTTTGTTATTGACTCTGAATGTTGCAGCATAACGTTAGCTTTCTGGCTCCTAGCTGAGCCAAAGGGTTCTATGAGCTGAGCGGACTAGAAATATCTCCTGCTGCCAAGTCCTATCTAAGGTTCGTCCTATTTACTGGAGCAGTGAACAACGTTTCCGTTGCATAAGAACCTTATGGGACGGTAATGATTGTTCCAGGTATTAGTCAAACCCTCAGGTGTTACCAGGGAAACTGAGTTATGGCTTGTGAAAAACTTTAGATTTTGATTACAAAACGCATGAAAATATAAATTAATGGTCTTCATTTTATTTTCTTTGGCAAGTGACCATGGTATAAGCGGGATAATGCCCGACGAGGTGTCCATTATTCCTGATAATGGACACCTCATCGGGCATTATCCCTTACTTAATGCTTAATAAGCATTAACTAACCCTTAATTAACAGTTAACTAATGTGCAATTTACTAATGGTGTTCATGTTAACTAAGGTATTAATTTATACATTATTTAATAGTTATATTTATAAACTATTAAATAATGTATAAATTAATACCTTAGTTAACATGAACACCATTAGTAAATGATTACCAGACACATTAGTTAACTGTTAATTAAGGGTTAGTTAATGCTTATTAAGCATTAACTAACCCTTAATTAATGTACTCTTATTGTAAAGTGTTACCGCAATATTAACTGTGCTGTTTTAGAGTTCTACTGTTATTAGACAGGCATCAGTGACATCAGTGACAGAAACATATGATTCTGTCCTCAAAACATTACTAATATTTTATAAGCAAATGTCTTTAGATGATTTGGTTGGTCTGGCCCAGGCTCACATCACTCATGGTTCCACTGTTCCATATCGGCTGCTTTACTTTCTGTGTGAGGAAACGTCAGGTACCTGCAGCACATCAGTCTGCTGCTGGAGGTTTGTTCTCCTGACTAGAGTCTGATGATGTTATTGCTGTCATAACCATTTATAAACGTATTCATATCAATACGTGAGTTGTCCTGAAATAATACAATGAACAATATTAACCAGTTAGCCTCATTGACTGCTACATGTCAGTAACGTGAAAAACTGTGGTCCTTTGGCCCCGCCCACTGAGCTTTAACTCAGCCAATGAGATTATTTCTGCCTGCAGACTAGAAATGTTTGTAGAACTAAAACTACAATCTGCTTGTTGGATATTTCCAGGATAAACATAAAGAGAAAGTGCAGTGAGATTAGACAGGAAATCTGATATATGATTGATGTTAAGAGGGGCGGAGCCTGTTCGAAGCCCGGCTGAGACGATGGGAGGAACTCTCCCTTCTCTGTTGGACGAGTCCTTGAGCAAGGCACTGAACCCCCAGCTGCTCCAGTGAAGCTGCAGAACAGAACAGCCTGTGACTGTGTGGACCTAAGAGTCCAACACCATAAAGAGTTATATACAAGTTACCTTCTCTGTTTCTAAACATTTCTACACATTAGTCCTGCAGACAGCTGTGTGTTAAATGTTACAACAGATCCACAGTATATATCCAACAGTATATTTCTAACTCAAAACTCTAATGTTCTCAACCAACAGTTACTAACTAGACTATTCCTTGTAACTTCTGATTGCTCAAATGCGTGAGTAGTTTAGCAGGAATGCAATAAAACAACTGGGACTTCTGCAGCTACATCCGTTTCACTATCTGCTCCATTTTGAAAAGCTTTTACCATGAAGTTTCCCTGAATCAAGAACTGTTTCACTCTTTCTAAAGCACTGGCAGCATAAAGAAGATCCTGCCGCCTGTTGCTGTTTCCAAGATCGACAACCGACTGGAGCAGTACACACAGGCCATCCAGGTAAAACCACATGAGTTCACCTGTCAGCGCTGGGAACCTGTTCCAGCTAGTGGTGCTAACAGATGTTTGTGGAACGACGGGTCCATGAACCCTGGTGGTACTTCAACACACTGCTAACACACGGCGGTTCTTCAAGGAACGCTTTAGGGATATTGTGAACCCTAAGTGAACCCTGTTGGTTCCCTTTCAGTCTCGGAACCCATCGTCTATCGGTCTGACGACGATTAGACTCTGGGGGCAACGGACAATATTTCGGGGTTTCCGGTGTAGCCAGCGGACATCCGGGCCAAGACTTGCGAAAGTCGAACGTTTCTCCACACAATACACAAACATCGATACTTTTTGTAGGCGTTTTAGTTCCGGACAACATTTCGGCTAATCTCTATAAACAGTTATCTGCATATGAGACGTCGTCTCTCAACTCCGACTCCATTCTCGTGTCTCAAATCGCTAATCGGACTGTAAACAATGACCGGCGCACGGAAGAGGAAGTCTTGGCCCGGATGTCTGCTGGCTGCACCGGAAACCCCCAAATATTGTCCGTCGCTCCCAGAGTCTAATAGTCGTCAGACCGATAGACGATGGGCTCCCAGATCGGTTCCCTTTGGCTCTTAGAGGAACCGCTAGTGAGCGTCTGGTTTTACGGTCTACACCGACTTGATGGGAACGCTGAGCTGACCTAAACCGAACCTGACTTTGTTTCTTCCAGATCTCGTCCAAGGAAGCCAAAGCAGGCAGGCAGGCGCTGCCGGAGCTGCCGGGTCCCGCCGAGCCGCTCGTCGCCAAGAAGAACCTGTTTGAGGCCGGCGAAGCCTGGAACCAAAACTCCATTAAAGTCGCTCCGTCCAAGGTGAAGGAACACTGCCTCCATCACTTCTTACTGCATGCTCCATGAACTACTGCTGCTGTTCTGCTCCACTCCCCTGAGGAAGTGTTTGGACATTAAAGTTATAAAGGGAGACCAGACAGAGATTTTGTGTCTGTCAGAAACAGAGGTGCGTTCTCTATGGCAGTGGTTTTCAACGAGGGGTCCGGGGACCACCTGGGGGTCCTTGAGGGGGTTCCAGGGGGTCCACAGCAAACTGATGAATTGTTAAACTTCAGCATTATTTCATCTACAAGAAGTTAACACAAATAGAGAATGTAGAAGAATGACTGTTTTGATCATAGTTTCTCTGTTATCTCTCTACCTACAATACAGATAGTCATGGAATTCTGGACAAAATCATCTAACAATAAAAATTATTCTCAGATTTGGGTCAGAGAGACAAAATCTCATCAAATGGGGGTATGTGGCTCTGATGTGGACTAAATAAGGGGTCCTTGATATGAAAAAGGTTAAGAATCACTGCTCTATGGGGCTGATTGACGGATGATGAAGAGAACAGAGGGCTGTATATTGTTGGCTGTATTTTTTCGTATGTCAAAAGTTGAAACCATTTAAAAAAATGTTGGATTGCAGTATACGTAATTATCTGTTAACTGTTCAGAGACGCCGAAGGTGAAGCTCGCCTTTTCTATCTCAATTTTCAAAACACAACAGTAACTGATTTCACGGCACAGTGAAGCTTGTTTTCTTCTCTTTTGTCTGAAGGAGAAAGGCGATAGGAAGCAGCTTGTGCTTATTGAGATTCATTTCTGTTTTTACAGATTATCCACCCGTTTTTTTTTTTTTAAATGCTACGCTGCCGTTTCGCATTCCAATCAGACAAAGAGCAGAGAGTGACGATCCATATATGACCTTCATCTGTTTATGTCTAAGCAATCTCGGAATCGGACTGTAAACAATGACCGGCGCATGGAAGAGGAAGTCTTGGCCCGGATGTCCGCTGGCTACACCGGAAACCCCCAAATATTGGCCGTCGCCCCCAGAGTCTGATCGTCGTCAGACCGATAGACAATGGGTTCAGAGATTGCTGTCTAAGCAACGCTCTGATGTTAGGGGGTTGACACAACCCGGTCTCACGGGAGTTCGTGAAATAGTCACGACATTTAATCTATTGATTCGTGTACATGGATGGGCGTATACGTTTGCCTTTGATGCCGACGACCGGGGTTCGATTCCCAGCGTGTTCAAAGTACATTTCAACCATAAGCCATATTAAAAAACGTTTTTCTTATTTAAGCATGACCAAACCATTTCTCTAATCTTAACCAAGGTGTTTTAGTTGCTTAACCATAACCGTAACACAAGTAGTTTTATTTGCCAAAATTTACGTTTTCAAATTCGTGGTGGAGGAACGTAATTTAGGTTCTGGTGGAGGCACGTTTTTTAGGTTGTGTTCATTTCACGAAACTTGGACTTTGCTGATGCACACAAAGCCAGATATGTTTCCATAGTAATGATGGACAGTTCTTCTTGTTTGTGTCAGGATGCAGAGGGTCTGAAAGTGGGCGTGGCCGAGCTCATCAGCCAGTGGGTGAAAGGAAGCCCAGACGAAAGCAGAAACGGCTCCGCCTCCAAACCAGCAGTGAGTCACTTTATCTGAGGGAAGATGAACAAAGCAAACCATCTCTATCCAGTCTGTTCTCACCTGGTTCGAATCCTGTCACATTTAATTTCTCTCAACTCTCCTCTGTTTTTTTCTCAGTTTTCTCCTCAACTTTCTTCCTGTCTGATATCTTCCTTATCTTTCCTTTAGCTAAGGTAACTGCTGTGTTTCATTCGTTTTCTGAATTCACATTATTCTTTGTATCTCTTTCTTTAATGCAACCAAACCCCAGCCTTGTCTCTTATGGTGTGTTTTCAGTAGTAGTCAATGCAAGTCTGCCCCCTTGTGGGGAAATTCCAAACACCAAACTTACACTGCAGCATCATTCAAACCACTCACAAATCACATTCTCATTATAAAGTACATGGATTGATTTTACCAACAGACAGAGATGACAAATGTGTTTTCACGCTTGCAGGAAATAAAACCTGGTGAAGTTTTAAACAAGAAAAACTTATGGGAGAATCTTGGTGACACATTCTGTCCTGGAGGAGAAGGGAAGGTAGGCATCCACACAGTATCCATGGAAAGCAGACTTTCCTCTTGAATGAAGCACATGAAACACCAGATGAATGAACTTTGTAAATATCTGTGAATCTGTCGGTGATAAATCCTGTTCACTGTTAAAACATTCTAACTCGATTTCAGGGAAGCCTGTCTGGTAAAAGATATAAATTTGTGGTGACGGGTCACGGCAAGTACGAGAAGGTTCCTGTTGATGATGACGATGGTTTCGGTGAAAACACAAATTACCAGTCAGGTAAGAGTCTTTCAGCCAATCAGTAGCTTCCAGGAAGGATGTTCTAGGATGTTCTAGGATGTTCCCTTCTCCAACCTGGGTACCAACTATCATTATAAAAATACTGGTAACATTTTACAATAATGGTCACTAAGTGAAGGGTTAGTTAATGCTTAATAATCATTAACTAACCCTTAATTAACAGTTAACGAATGTGTCTGGTAATCATTTATCAATGGTGTTCATGTTAACTAAGGTATTAATTTATACATTATTTAATAGTCATCTTTATAAACTATTAAATAATGCATAAATGAATACTTTACTTAACATGAACACATTAGTAAATTACACATTAGTTAACTGTTAATTAAGGGTTAGCTAATGCTTAGTAAGCATTAACTAACCCTTAACTTAGTGACCCTTATTGTAAAGTGTTACCAAAATACTAGCTTTCCTACATCATGGGTGGAAGAACAGACTGCTCTATGCTGAACCTATCCAAAGTGAAAACAAGCCTCATCTTTACAGAGAACTGACAGAACAGATGCAGCTACAAGTTCGGTGAAAAGATCAGCTGATAAAAAAGAAAGTTGTCCCGCTCCCACTCACCTTCTGACTTAGTAAAAAGCTCATTCTGACCCAGTGAATCTGCAAAGCTAAACTTCATGTTCCCTAGCCTGGTAACACCATCCTGATCACGTGACCTCACATTCTGTTTCGCTCCACGGATCAGTCTGGACTTCTAGCCGCCCACATCGATTTCCTGAAATTACAATGTAATCAGGCCAATCAGGGACTGCGTCGTAGTTGATGACATGAAATACAGGCCGCCGCTGGCAAAACAGTAATGGCGCCTCCCAAAGCAACGAGCGGTAACGTTAACGTTAGTAGAGTAAACACAGCCATAAGTGCAGTTATTGCAGAAATAGACTCAATAGCTTGTTTAAGCTTGTTTAATCCTGGCTAACATTACCGTGTTTATCCCGTGTATCCACTGAACAGCGCACCGTGATGGCATCACATGTTTTGTTACGCTGATTGGCTGAAGGAGTTTGTCTGTCAAGGCAAGTAGTCCCGCCCACTGAAATTGATGTGGGCGGCTAGAAGTCTGACTGATCCATGGAGCAAAACAGAATGTGAGGTCACGTGATCAGGATGGTCTTACCAGGTTTCATGTTCCCCATTTCACAGTGTAAACGACTGATCTGTGGTGAGATAAGATATTTCCTCGTCTAGAGAGACTACAGTGAAGTGAATCATGTATTGGATATTGACATTCAGTTTGTCTTCAGTAGTATTTAACACAGTGTGGGGATTGTAAGAAGTGTGCACTAGTCCTCAGGGGGAGATGGAGTCAATCAGACAATAAGAGCCAAACATCCCAACTAACTTCACCACAGTCTCAAATGTGTTACTGTGGACTGGATGCTGTAAGTCAAGTTGCATTAGGAAGCTCCATCTTGTTTTCTCACAGTAATGTTGTTTGGAGACAGATATTGTGTCTCTGCTGCTGGAACCTTATCTAGAACTTCAACAGAAAATCCTCCACAGACTGAAATGTTTTTCCAACCAAAGCATTGTGATAAATCTGAAGCTCATCACACTTTAAAAAATAATGACAAACACAAGACAATATAATTTTGCATTCGACTTTATGCATTTTTGACAATCACACAGTAATCAAAAACAGTTTTAGCTGAAGCATCAATGTAATAAATGGGGCTGGTTAGCTTGTGGGGGTGATGTCCCCTTGACCTCTAATACAAATTCCACATCATGATGGGAATTTGGCGACAAAAAAACATTTTAAAAACCAGCAGAGAGACAAAAAGAGTCAAAACAACAACAACAACAACAACAACAACAACAACAACAACATGCTACAGCTGCAGCAAAATCCTCCAGATCCATGAAACATCTCACTTCACCTGCAGCCGGACCTGCTTCACTCCCTCCAGTCCGTCTTCCTACAGCAGCCATGTTGTATCTGAAGACTACTGGAGTTCAGCTAGTCCTGAGTCTACATCACTATCATCATCATCATCATCATCATCATCATCATCATCACTATCATCATCATCATCATCATCATCATCATCATCACTATCATCATCATCATCCTTCAGTTCTATCCTTGCTACAATCTAAACTGTACCATACTGTTCACTGCATGAGTCCTGGAAGATCTACAGCAGGGTGGGAAATTACCATCAGCCACCAGATAAAAAGGCTTGTAAATCTTTGGCAGTGGCTACCAAGTTTGACTACCAGCCACTGTAGCAGGTGACTGTCCATCATGTCGTCTCTGTTGGGTGAAAACCTCAGATCTCCAAAGTGTCAGCTTTTCAAGAGCTAAGAAAAGAAGCCTTGATTTTAGCTCGAAAAAAAGTTGTATCAAGTCCACGATTTACTGTAACGTGCGTCACGTTTTAGTCCATTCGTGAGCACGAGATACAATTCGTTCCCTCAAACTTTCCTAAACTGTGCAGTTTAGGAAAAAATGCAACTTAAAAGGAACCTTTTAGGTATTGCAGATAGGCCTAGTAAGGATTTGGTATGTTAATATCCATTGTCTGTTTACACTGAATAGGCAAATCCCCCAAATATTGCATCATATTTAGCCACTTAACCTTCAGGCCATGTAAACACAGTCAGGTGCTGCAACACACCCAGGACAGGCCACATTTAAACATGATCACCAATATGTGACTGACTCTTTATAAGCTCCTGAAGAGCGCATGGATTATATATCCAGAGCACCATGTCACTATTTCGAGGCACATTTTGGCAATTTGTGTAAACGCACATAAAGAGAAAACCAGAGCTCGAATTGCATATCGTGTGCACGTTACAGTAAATTGTGGCCACGACATAAATTATTTTTCTCCCGATGGCCACTCCCGGGCTCCATAGGTTTTCACACGACAACAGCGATATGGAAGTCCTGCCCTGCTGTTAGAACCCAGGCTGCTGAAGCAGTGAGAGTGGCTGGTTAGTTTTGGCTCCTCCCACTGCTTCTCCATCTAGACAGACACACAGGAAGTGCCTGCTGACCAGACCTTCACCTCCATCCATCTCTGTCTCCATCCACTGTCCATCTGCCCTGTTGTTCCAGGAATGTAAAAGCCCTATTTATTACAAAGAGATTTAAAAAACATCCTACCAGCGGTGAACACTAAGAGCTAGCATTGTTTAGAAAAATAGAAAAAATTTGGAGGAATCTCAGTATCACTTCAGTATCTCAATATCTACATGCATTCAACTGTAAATCCAATCTAGGTAATCAAAGAAAACAAAAAATCTACCTAAATATTGAGGAAGAAAAACAAACAGCCAAAATATTGACACATTTCCAGACAGTATGTTTCTAATGTTTCTTTGTTTCTTTGCCTTGTTCTTTTTTCTTTTCTTTTCTGTTAAATCACCAATTGGCATTTAATTGTGTTAAAGTGCAAAGACTTATAAAACCTACAGGTAACTGCCAAAATACAGGAAACAATTTTAGTGTTTTAATCGGGTGTTGATTGATTCTACTAGTGTCTGAACTCTATCTGAGGGATGCAACACCTAAAACACTATAAAATTCAAGACATGATTCTGAATTGTTTTAGGGACCAGACCGATGGAAGGATCTGCTTCAGTGTGCTTTGAATTCTTCATTCAAGTGTTTCCTTTATTTAGCCATTTACCTGTGGCTTGATTCAATAAATTTCTGTTTACACTAAACAACCAATGAAAACACCCGAAAAATACGTCTTAATTTGATTTTGGGTTGATTTTTCTTTTAGCATGTACAGAGTGAAGGACTCTTTGCTGACTAGAGGCTGACCGGGGGATAATCATTATTGGTTTCAATCCTTTTTCCCCTCAGGAATCATCTAGCTCAACTCACTACTGCAGGCACGATTTAGTAAATTCACATTATCTATTCCACTGCAGATATCAAATGGTTTTGTGATGCTCACTTTGTGCCATTCTCTCTTTATCTTCAACATGTTTCCCCTCAATTTCTCTGAGGCTCTTCCGCCTCTCTGAGATCATTCGATCTTTCTATCTTAGATCAAATAAAACAGAGGAAGCAATAAAATATTACCTATCAATGCCAAAGATGTTCCTGCGTGTTTCTAATAGCATCAGCTCAAGTTACACATCTGTAGTTTTCGATGAACCAAATCCTCTGGCTTTTCTATTGAAATCCTTGCGCTCATCATCCTGAGATTTGCGGTTCATCAGCCCCCGTTCAAACACTGCGGCTATCTTAGTGAGCGGCTTCTCTGCGGCCTCCTTCAGCTTCCTGGCGTCAAAGCGGGGGCTGTACAGAAGAATCGGCAGCCGATTCACAAAAGATGGAACATCTACCTGGCTTTCTTTAGGGGCCTTTTTCTTGTCTGAATCGTTCTTGGTGGTTTTGATTTGCTGCATAATTTTCTCTTTGGTGGAGAACATCTGGAACAGGACGGCGTCCCACATCTTCAGCGCCCTGGGACTCTCCTTGTCCTTCACCACCTCCAGACGGGCAGCTTGTTCTGCTGATGTCTTATCAGTACTGCCATGATCAGTTTTCTTGTTACTGCCACTGGGATCAATCTGAGATTTGGCCTCCGGCTCTGGAAACACAGGCTCTTCAGGCTCAACCACCATGTGTTTTTTGAGCCGTGACCATCCGCTGAGCTTGGCCTTGAGGCCTTTTGGTTTCTGCACTGCCTTGGGCTCAGCAGGGGAGACGGACGTTTCTGCCGTAACACCCTTCCTGTCAGTAGTTGAAGATGCAGTTGATGTCGCTGACTTCGTAGAGGGCGTGTCTGGGAGGGCTTCCGTCGGAGCGGCTGTGGCTTTGGTCTCCTTGTCTTTTAGTCCAGGTTTTGGCTGAGATGGCGGTGATGTTCCTCTGTTTGGAGACGGAGCTTTGACTGAGACTGAGGCCTGAGGCAGAGAGGCAGGAGTGGCAGAATCAATCACAGCGGCTTTAACTACGGACGGTGTCATGACAGAATCTGCTGGTGGTTCTGCAGGGGAAATGTTCTCTACTGGTGGCTCTGTGGGAGGCTGAACATTACTGCTATGTGTGTTAGTCTGGATGGAAGTTTGTGCAGAATCATTAGTTTCTACAACTGATATCACAGCGGGTTTAGTTTCTATAGAGGCAGATGAAGGTCTTGATGCTGTCAGCTTAGTGGGAGATTGTATTTTTAGAGTAGGTTTGTTATTCAAAATAGGATCAGAAGAACGGATGGGAGCTCTAGTTTCAACTGTCAGTGAGAAGGGTTTTCCTTCCATGGTGGAGTTTGATGCTGGGTTTGTTTCTATCTGTTTTGTTGGGGAATGTACTTTTACCACAGGACTGCTAGTCAGGATCGAAGTGGCTTTAGTCGTGGGTGGTTTTATGACGGTGTCTATTTCTGGATTTGAGATGCTCCCTATAGTCGACTTGGAGGAGTTCTGAACAGTAGGTGTATTAGTTTGCAGAGGTATACAGGGAAGGTTTGTAAGGTTTTTCATAGTGACTGAAGAGGGTTTCATTTCTGGAGTATGGCTTAAAGAGTTTGGAATTTGAGAGGACTGAGTCAAGCCTGGGGCATTTATTATAGCAGTGTTACATGCCACAGGCTCTGGGAAAGGGGAAGCTCTTGTTCCAGTCCTGGGTTTAGTAAAGTGTTTAGTTTCTATAGGAGGGCTAAGTGGGGCTTTAACATATCTGGTGGCTTCACCAGGGGGATGAATATTTATAGCAGGGTTATTATTGTCAGTGGGGTGTGTGAGGGGTTGTGCATTTACAGTTTGTGTGTTAATTTTTAGAGATTTGTTTGTTTCAATTACAGATTGCCTAAACTGTTTCACTTCAGCATGAAGACTCACTAACCCATTTACAGATGGTTGGACATTATCAGAGGACATGATTTGGCTAGGCCATGTAATGGGTTTTACATTGATACTAGGTGTGTTGGCTGTTGTAAACCCAGGGGAAGGAGACGTTCTTGTCTCAGTCATAGCTTTTACAGAGTGTTTACTTTCTACAGTGGGGTTTACTAAAGATCTATTGTCTATACTGGGCTGGGTAAAAGAGGATTGTTCATTTACAGTGTTTTTATTAGTAAGTCTAGGCTCAGGTGTTACAGACGATCTGTGCTCAACAAGTTGTTTACCCTCTGCTTTGGAGTTTGTGTAGGATCTTGTCTGAGCGATACAGTTGGAAGGTTTTGGATCGATGATCTGCTTTCTAGCTGATCGAGGGTCTGATCTTAACTGAGGGCTTTTTGGTGGGACATGCCTCATGGTAGGGCTAGATGGTATGGAAGGTTTACTGGCCTGCATAGTTTCAAATGTTTGTTTGCTGCTCACTCCTGTTTCTGTGCTATTCTTCATAGGCAGAACATTTTCTGTATGAAGCTTGTTGGGGAGTTTGGTTTCAGCAGCAGGAATACTGTGAGGACTGCTGCTAAAATTGGATTTGTTTGACTGCAGTGTTTCTGTAGTAGACCTACCAGGTAGAAGAGTCTCTACAATTCCTGGTTGTCCAGGTGAAATAGCATCTATAGTAGAGTTGCTGATAGGTGGCATTCCTGTGGAAGGTTTGTTAGACAGTTTGGCTGCACTGCTAGGTGTGTTTGGTACTGTGGTTTCTTTTGAAGGATTAGAAACTAGTTTTGGTTCAATAATAGATTTACTTTGAATGTTTTCTGGCATACTAAATGTGCTGGGAAGATGTTCTGCTGGTGTTTTCCTGGGCAGGAAACCTGCTCTTCCTATGGTGGGGTTTTGTTGCAGTTCAGTTTCTGCTGTGGAGTTGCAGACTCTGTTTGCTTCAACAGCATTATGACTGGAGAGCTTGGTGTCTATGTTTGATTGGCTGGGCAGTATTGGTTCTTTAGCATGGATGTTAAGTCTGGCATCAGTTGCAGGCTTGCCAGCTGTAGCTTCTGTCGTGGGTCTGCTTGAGTTTGTGGAGAGACCACTCCCTCTAACCACTTTATTGTGGTAATTGGAATTGGATCCTACACTGCTTGGAAATACATTCTCACTGCTAGTTTTGCTGGGCTTTTGGGGCTCTTGGGTGGGTATATAAGGTAAGGTCTTCTCTAAAGGAAATGTAATGTCTGAAATGTTGGGTGATTTGGTTGCAGTGATGGATAGGCCAGGGAGTTTGGTTTCTGTGGTAGGTTTGCCCGGTAAGCTCCTATCTACAGTATCTACACTTGGTACCTGAGAAGGTTTGATTGAAGAACTTGGCCCACGCAAACGTTTGTTGGGGATTTTCTTTTCTACTGAAGGGTTTCTGTGAATTTGAGTTTCTAAAGTGGGCTGCTGTTGTAGAATTTCTGTGTTTTGCTTGGCTGCAAATACAGAACATACAGCTGCTGTGACAGGCTCATGTGGAAAGACGGATCCTGTGGTAGAGAGGCTTGGTTCTTTAGAAAACATATTTGAGAATTGGGGCTCAGTGTTTGTTTTGCCTGGGACATATTCTGCATTAGCAGCCATGCAAGGCAAATTGCTTTTCATGTTTGTCTTGTTGGGTAGAACAACCTCTGTGCTAGCTTTAATGTGTTGCTTCACTTCTTCCCTTTGTTTGGGTAAGACAGCCTCAGCTTTACTGGGCAGTGGTGTCTCTAAAACCGCTTTGGTGGACTGTTGCATTCCTAAGACAAGCAGACCATCCATGGTAGCCTTCCCACAGAGTTTGGCATCTATTAACTTTATGGCAGGAGATTCAACAATAGGGTTTGCGCGGTCACTGAGCTGTTTAACAGGCTTGGCAGTGAGTTGAACATCAGGAACATGCTCTGTTGACGGATTGACTCCACCTGGAGTTTGATTACACCGGACAGGAGGACGCGGTTTGTGAGCCGACTCTGTTTTCCCTGACGGTTGTGGTGCATTTGACACCTTAGGTTTTCTTTTACCAATTTTATCAGCTTGAGGACTTGGTATTGTGGGTGTTTTCTCAAGATTGTCAGCTTTCTCAATGACATTTATTACATTTGCACTATGCTGACTTTTTGCATTTGAATTTTGCTTATCTACTTTCACTGGGAGGGAGGGAGAATTTGACAGACCACTGCCATCAGTCAGACATTGAGTTGTATTTAACGATGCCTCTATTGGAAATAGTGACACGCTTTGTGTGTGTACCTCACCTGCTTTAGGTATTGGTATTGGAGCCTCAGAGTATGAGGCTTTTGGTGCAGATACTTCACTTGTGGACTGTTGCATACTGTTCTGTGCCAAGCCAAGTGGAAACTCAGGCTTTATTGTGTCCACACTAGATGTTTTAATTGTTTGTATTCCATTACTGTGAGCTTCGAATTGACTTTCTCCAAACATGTCTTTAAGTGTGACCGTCTGTTCAGGTGGAAGGTCAGAGTCCCTCGTAGCTGAAGGTGGCTGTGAGGCTTCCATCGAAGAGGGAACAACTTGATGTTCGTGAAGATGTTTAGTTGATTCAGAGTTTGAGACATGAGATCCATTTACTGCTCCATCAGACTGTGCTTTGTTTGAAGGTGATTCATTAACCATGGGCTCTACAGGGCTGAAATATGTTGTTTTAGTCCTGATCCCACCATAGGCAACATATTCAGCTGGAGTAAGCCCATAATATGTTGACCGTGATTTGGGCTTTGAGGATGCTAATGACATTTGAGATCCTAATAATGACGTCAAAGACTTGCGTGCCTCGACCACAGGAGAGCCGGGGGGTTGATAACTGAGTGACAGGGGGTTTGGACTTGGCGGTGCTTGCATTAAAATCACTGGTATAGAGTCGAGATTTGAAGTCTTCGGTATAGTAGAGAGAAAAGATGGAGGCTTTGGCTCATGTGGAGCTCCAGCTTCTGAAACTTGATCTGTGTTTAGTTTTGGGGTGAAAGGTTCTGTCAGGGGTGGTTTGACCACGGTCAGGTCGTGTGCAGCCATACTTGGTGCTAAATTCTCTCTGGGTGACATCTTAGCATTGGCACTGCTTGAATTTATTGTACTCCTTCCAAGATGTTGAATCTCACTCCCATTATAATCACTAGGTTGTTCTGGAGAGTGTTTGTTGGGACTAGTGTGATCAATTCCAGTCTGATTCAGTTCTTCTGCAGCAGTGGGAGGTTTACTCATACTGCTAGCTTGCATTGCTGGTTTGTATCTTGGAGCCTCCTTGCTAACAGCAAGAACTTCCAAATCTTGGGATGAGGCGAAAGCAGGACTCGCAGCAAATAAGAGCGGGTTAGGTTTTGATATTTCAAAAACGGGCGTGGATCCTCGGAAGGGTGTGCAGGACGGGGTCTTAGGTCTCCCAGATGGGGTTCTGGACACTGGAGATTTCTGATCAGTTTTCACCACTGACACAGCTGTTTTCTCCCTGTGTATGGTAGATAATGAAGCCCCCTGGTAGGATGCGTTTATTGCTGTGAGGTCCTGAATTGAGGGAGGTTTAGAGATCTCATAGAACGTTGCCTTGGACGTATAAATCCTTGTTTGTTGGGCATCAAGCCTTTTCTCTTTCCCTGCTTCAACCAGTGATATCTTTGAGCCGATCATCTCAGGAGGCATCTGACTTGCAATGGAACTGCCATTACTAGCAGTCATGGCAGTCAAAGACGATGTCTGGCTTGGAGCCTTGTCCTTTGACTCGGTGTTTGTCTCCCTCTGGCTGGGAATAAAAGACATCTGAGTGTTTGAAACTGATAGCAGTACTGGAGCAGGAGGAAGATCTGGAACTTGAGGAGGTGCCGGGCCCGGGCCGCTGCTGGGGGCGGCTGGGGACAAGGTCAGGGAGTGAGTTGATATTTTAGGACTGGACTGGAGCACAGCGACCGGTACTGTTGTGACCGACCCATGGAAATTTGGTGTCATGGTCAAATTAAAAGGAGGAGGAGGAGGAGGAGAAGGTAGCGCCAGTACCTGCTCAGGTGGGGGTGGGGGTGGGGGTGAGGCCGAAGGTGGTGTCATGAAAGGAGTTACATCATCAAATAAAAAAGAGGAGCACTCATACAGCGGAGCCACCTGCTGTCTGATCTGAGGAGCGTAGGACTGTGGGGGGAAGCTGCCAGTTTGGCCATAGGGACTGCTCCGAGGGTGAGGGAAGGGAGAGGTGGAGTGATTATAGACGGAGCCGAAGGGGAAACTGGACACCGAAGAGTCCACAACGAAGGCTGAATCCGGTGTCCTTGGCGGGCTGGACTGGTCGCTGTGCTCAAGGTCTGTGCTCGCTTCGTTGACAGGCGACAAACAGGAGCGAAAGGGGATCGGCGTCTGGGAGGGGCCGCCTTTTTTCTTAGCTCTCTTCTTCTTAAGTTTCTGAAGCCTCGCATTGTCTTTGCCCGGTTTTGGTAGTAAGGGGGGAGGATACTGCTGGGAAAGGTCAGGCTCCAGCCCGTTACTGTAGCCGACTTCCATCAGCATCTCAAACTCCTGGAAGACAGAGGAGACACATCAGTCAACTGCTAACCTTCAACCAAACATCACCTCTGCACCAAAGCAGCACAAACATAAAACAATATAATAACTTCTCGAAACTTTGCTAAATAGAAGCTTGTCATACGATGTTTGGTTACCAGTGACAACAAAACAAAAGACTGTAACATTATCAGCAGAACTTATCTACAGACTGGAATTATAAAACTGCTAAGGCATTTGCTTTTTGGTCTTGGCTGATCTTTCTAGAAGTGTGGACTGGCAGCATCTTGAAACTCCCATGTGTGGAGAGCTTTAGGCCAGAAAGTGAGTTTTAAAGCCAGAAATCTCAGCAGCTGGTCAAGTAATCATTAAATCAATGGTATTGATCAGCAACCCATCAAGCCCTGCATATATATTATGGTCACAGAAATTAGGCACTTTTTTGTCAAGAACAAAGAGACAATAATGTTATTTTGTTTTGTTGTCAAACCTCCATCATGGCGGTGTATTCCTTGTAACCGTCGGTATTCACTCTCCAAACCTTCTTCAACAGGCTTGTATTGTTTTTTTATTGCAGCTATTTGACTTCAGTCATCCACTGTAGACGTAGATTAGATGAGTGTAAATGCTAATATTAGTTATTTTTCCTTTTCAGCGGGACAGTTCCATGAAGATTTGTGAAAAACACATTGGACATTCGAGGAATTTTGGATTATATAAAAAATGTCTTCAATATTGCACACATTATCACTTTCCATTACCCTTCTCTGTATTTCAGTTAACAAATTTCCAAACACTTGTAATAGTTGACTATACCAACACACTGTCATTCTACATCATCATTAGAGAATAAGTAATAAAGTATAACAGTGAGTCTTTACTCCGTTTATATTGGACAGTCTCATTCATTTTGTCCTGTGAATAATTTCTCATCTCATTTTACTAGTTATTATATAAATCTCCCAACAAAATGAAATAAAGTCAATCAAAAAGATTCCTGCAGTTTGATTCGTCCATCCTGTAGCTGATGACTGTCTGTCTGTGTGATGTGTGTGCAGCTGAGCTCAGTGGAAACTTCAGTATGAACACAACTGACTTCACTGCTAAAGGCTTCACAAGGCTGTGAGCTCTCAGGACAACAGACTCATCAGCAGGTTTCATCCTAATGAGATCTTAAAGGTGTTGTGTGGCTTCGCCAAACGCCACTAATGGAAATAGAAAGGCATGTAAGCTGTTGCTTATGGCCAGGCTACTTTGAAATGATGACAAATTTGACATGAAAATAGTCTCCCAAGGAGAATGTCTAATTTAAAAACGACCTCTGTAGGAAATAAACTAAACCCATGGGAAGCTGACTGACACTCACAGGATTTTAACTGCTCAGCTTACATTTACATTTTAGGCATTTAGCTGATGCTTTTATCCAGAGAAACTTACAATGAGGGCAGCAGTAAACTAGGCCTAAACAAGCAACCAACGGTAAGGAGGTCAAAGGTCAGAATCATAATGAACTGACATGAAATGTAACAGACATTCCTGTGAAGCCGGAGCGATCAGATTAGACAGAAGTGCAAGGAAGAGAAAAGAGAGAAACTGGAGCTGAGGGAGGGAAAACCTTCAGCCACACACTGAAAGCATACATGCTGTGTTTTCACAAAAGCAATATTGATGTTAAAAGTGTGATGAAGTGTTTTGATTGGCCATTGGCTTTGTTGCTTGTAAATGACTCTGTCGTTCGGTTGTCTTGAATTGTTCCCTTTATGAATATTGGAGTATGTCTGGGTGACACTAAAGGTCTGAGGTCTAATTTTAGCCGAGGGAAATAAGAGCAAACATCATGACACCGAGCAGCTGCTGCCCGCCGTCCTGCAGCTCACAAACCGCCTCAGTCTGCTGGAAACCAATCTGAGGCCCAAATCCTCTCAGAGCCTCATTATACCTCACCCTGTTCGCTATTTCAGAACCATCATTACCTCAAAATCGAATTAACTTCATGTTAGCACCAGTTTGTTGAGAGCAGGAGCGTGTTTTCAGGAGGTTTCTCAAACTTTGACTTGAATATTGGAAGTTCTGCTGAATAGAAATGCGTCTTGTAAGCTGGGGTCTTTGTCTTGAAATGAAAACACTAACAGCAAAGCATTTACATGAACCTTTTTTTCAAAGTGACTCCTGCAGTCAGTGGGACAGGGAAGCCTGCTGACACATGAGAGCTCCGCCTTTTAAGGCTCTGGGTCGGATATCTGGGACGCTTCCATTGGAGCAGCTCAAAAGAGGAAAGTATAAGATTAGCTTTGCAATAAAACTGTGCCATGACCTCAACCAGCCGGCTTTACAGAACTCAATTAAACAACAATATGGAGGACAAGCTGTTAATTCACCATGTGATCAATCAGTTCACTGCCACATTCTGAATTTGAGCAACACTTACCTGGAGGTGGATGTAGAATTTGATTTTGTTTTTTTGCAGAATGGGCTGGAAAGCAAACAATAGTTCACAGTAAGAGTTCAGCTACAGAGACAATTTGTTTATATTCTGTTCACATCAATGCTGCTTCACTAAAAGTGAATAATAAGGCCAAGAAAATAAAATTATAATTATGCTGTGCAGGTTTTGGTAATCATTCACTCTTCCATACATTTATCTATCATGGTGCAAAATTGTGCAGAAACACACAACATGGTCAACATTGCAAACTATTATCCTCATGGACATCATGTTTAATATGCATCATGCTTTTAAGATTTCAGATCGTGCAATTGCCAAATCCCCTGCAGCGTCTGCAGGTGAGCGCCGTGCCGCTGGTCAGGAACCAGCTGCAGAACCAGCTGCAGAATCAGCTGCAGAACCAGCTGCAGAACCACCAGCTTGTCAATCAACAGAGTCTGACCGGTTTACCTTCGCTGAGTATCTGGACACGCTGCTGTCTGCGTGTTAATCCCGGCCCGCAGTGCCACAGGGCCGTCTCATCCTGAAGTGAACCGGAGCCTCGGGGAGCGAGCCACCGCGCCCGCGGCCGCTCCAAAAATAAAACTGTTGCCTTCAGCGTGTGGCAGTGACAGTCTGACCCGGCCGGGGGTTTCCAGCCACCTGAGACGGGCGAGCTGCAGCCCCTACAGGCGCCGCTCAGCTCAGCAGGCTGCAGGCAGGCGGCGTGACGCTCAGGCCCTTTGGACCAGACTCTTAACAACGTTAGAGAGGATTTCACCAGGTTACATTTACACCTGCCATCGCCGCCGTCTGTGGCTTCCACTCTGGAAGTATGATTCAACTTAACGTACCGCTCTTCCTCTGTGGTATTTATTTTTGTGGGCAGATGGAGGCTACAGGTGGGAGCAGCAGGCTCGTCACCAGAAGGTCGCTGGTTTGAATCACCGGTGGGAAAATCTGGATGGGAGAGAGAACAAATAACACTCTTCTCTCTAGTGGGAAGAGTGTGCCACCAGCAGAAGACTGTGCTGTACTGGTCAGCTGCCAGTAGAAGCCAGTAGAAGACTGTGCTGTACTGGTCAGCTGCCAGTAGAAGCCAGTAGAAGACTGTGTTGTACTTTGAAACAGAGGGAGAAGTGGTGTTAGACAACAGGCAGGCAGGTTTATTCAGCTGATTACTATTTATAATGTGATCAGAGCAGACTGAGCAGCTCTCAGATGTTACTACTAATATTACTTCTGACTTCCTGTCCCAGCTGCTTTCTGTTCCTGGTTGAATCTGTACACAGAGCTTTGCTGCATGTTGATGGAAACAAACTGTATTTTCAGTGTGGTGTTAATGTGGCCTGATGCTGTTCATCCAGTTCAGCTTCATCCAGACCGTCTGATCGCCGTCACTAAAGAGCTGGATCACACAACATAAACCTTCAACCACCATCTGGTTCATTTCCCAACTCAAGACAACAATCTTTCAGCAGTGCAGAAGCTTTGACCAAGAGGAGAATCTGTGATTCAGTGAGATCTGACGTAAATATCTGATCAACAGTAGAATCAGGAAGGACAGGGGAAAAGAAAATTAAAGAAAAATATATGGATTCACTCACAATGTGCATCTAAAAGTGGGAGTATTTGTTGTGTTCTTTTATCTTTCTATTTTACTTGATTTGATTATTTTAATGCAATGCATTTTGCTTGTTGTTTTATATGAATTGAATCTTTTTATCTGCCTTCTATTGATGTAAAGCACTTTGAGCTGCATGTTGTGTATGAAAGGTGCTATACAAATAAAGGTTATTATTATTATAAGGTTATTTTAATGTTCAGTGAAAGTTGTTTGACTTGTTTGACCCAAACCAGACCAAACTGTTTTAGTTGCCTAAACATAACCGAAGTATTCAGAGGTGAATTTGGCACATGTGCAGTGAGAGTTACTGCAGCTGGGCAGCAGGGAGCCTGCTGTGTTTTACCAGTAAAGGGTCAGAAGGCTTCGTTGCTGCGCTGATTCAGCTCAGTTGGAGTTGGATAGTCTTCATTGTCCCCGAGGGGCAATTTGGTTTGCAAACAGTGGTCAGCACAACCAATACACAACATAAAATAAATAAATAAAAGACATAAATACATATAACATACAGTAGATGTCATCATAATAAAGTTGCAATGAGATATAAAGCACTAAGAGTCCATCAGTCCTTTGTTAAAGTGTGTGTGCAATAGCAGCTAGGCTACAGCTTGTTTAAAAACCCAACAGCTGACGGAACAAATGATCTCAAATATCTGTTTGATTTGGCCCTCCTAGGGAAAGTGTCCCTCCTCCCTGATGGCAGGAGCCGAAACTCTGCATGAAGAGGGAGATGAGGGTCAGAATGACCTTTGCCCTCTGAGTGGCTCTAACTTGATAAACATGGCCAAGATCATTCAAGTTAGTGCCAATGGTCTTTTGGCAGAGTTTAACAATCTTTCCCATGCTGAGGTTGCCAAACCAGCAGATCATTGCAAAAGTTAAAATTGACTCAATAAAAGATGAACAAAAGTCATTTTGTCATCCAGGATGGTGCCCAAGTACCTACAGTGTATTGGCTTACTGTCTCCACAGCTATGCCATTGATAAAAGTCGGAGGGTTTCTGCTAAAGTCGGTAAGCATCTCTTTTGTCTTACAGACATTGAGTTGCTAGTATGAGTCATCACACCATTTGATAAGTGAGACGGTTCACTGCTCAGAGGTTCTCAACAGGTTTTCTGAATTAAACATGAAAACAGGTCGGTCCTGGTCTGCTGCTGCACCAACAGGGATGTGAAGTCATTTGAATTAAAAAACGTTCCAGGTTGAGATGTTCTGTTGTCTTGGTCGGTCACACACTGTGCTGAGGTTGAACCGTCCATCTTTTCACTCTCACTCTCTCCACTGGGAAACGGTCCAATGAAGAAGAAATGCCAAATAGAATCTTCAAGAAAAACAAAAATTCTTACTTTCTAACCCATCAAGGTCCACGGTGGAAATGTAAAATTTCCCTTGCAGGACTTGAAGTGAAAGCTAAGCTGAGCACAAATCCGTTGGAATTTTTAAATCGGTCACCGTGTGAGGCCGGCACGTTTTCTTCATGTAATATTTAGTCACATACATAAAAATTATAAATCATGGCATCATGTGCATCCACATAGAGAGGAGTCTCCAAATACAAATAAAAAATAAATAAATATATAAATAAATGAAAGAAAAGTACCTTAAAAGAAACAGATACTCCTAACCTGTTTTTCAAGAGGTGTTTTTATTTTTTGATCATTGCTCATGAATTTTTGTTCATTTGAATACATTCATCCCCAAAACCCATAGAAACGCATGTGGAGCTGCTTTTCCCATCACTTCTCCCTGAAAACACATTGGAGAATCATTTTTATAATTGATTTTTACTTGAGTCTATCTGGCCCCTATAGTGATTTTTTTTTCTGAACATGTAACCATGGGAACCTATGTTTACACTAGTTTTTTTGTGAAAACTGATCAATTCAGACAGCCCTTGTGACTAACTACTAAAAATATTATGATACAGAAATGGCTGTTATCTAAAGAACTGAATTTCAGGAATATGTGCTTTGATCTGGCATAAATCTGATATTTAGTATGTTAAATTTGTAATAATTTACAATAAGGGAACATTAATTAAGGGTTAGTTAATGCTTAATAAGCATTAACTAACCCTTAATTAACAGTTAACTAATGTGTCTGGTAATCTAACTAATGGTGTTGATGTTAACTAAGGTATTAATTTATACATTATTTAATAGTCATCTTTATAAACTATTAAATAATGTATAAATTAATACCTTAGTTAACATGAACACCATTAGTAAATTACACATTAATTAACTGTTAATTAAGGGTTAGTTAATGCTTATTAAGCATTAAATAACCCTTAACTTAGTGACCCTTATTGTAAAGTGTTACCGTTAAATTAATGGTAAACACATTTTTGTGATTTTTTGATATTCTAAAAAACTTTGTCTACCAATAAAGACATGAAGAATGCGTGAAATAAACATGTTCTCTCTTCTTTCTCTGAGTCTTTCCCTCTTTCAGCCTGTTTTCACTTTGCTTCTGACATCGTGTCTGAAACTCCAGGAGAATTCTCATGTTCAGCTTCAACTGCTCACTGAAGAACTGAAGAAGCCCCGCCCACTCAGGGTGATAAACCAACAGGCTGACAGAATCATTCATTACACATGTCTTCTGATTGGCTGATGTGACTCCAGGCTCTCTGGACTCTCCTACCCACAATGCCACTGATGCTGCAGGGACACAGAAGAAGAAAGGAAACCAGGCTGAACAAACGGGTTAAATCTGTTTCTCATCACCTGACAGCAGGTCGACATTTCACCTTGTTCCTTTCCTTTAGGGAACAGGCTTCATATTCAGAGTCTTTCTGAATCATATACATTAAATTCATCTTTACAGCTAAAAAATTTTAGTAAGTTAAAGTTTTATTATTCAGATCAAACGAGTAAAGAGTCAAGCCCATAGAACTTGAATGGATAGAACGGTTCTTCCACTGTTTGCCACAGGTACGCATAGACTGCAATGGAAACACAGACTGAATGTTAGAGAGAGAAAGAGGGGGAGAGAGAGAGAGAGAGCTGGGGGGGGGGGGGGGGGGGCTGGGGAGGGGGGGGGAGCTGGGGAGAGAGAGGGGGAGAGAGAGGGGGAGAGAGAGAGAGAACTGGGGAGAGAGAGGGGGGGAGAGAGAGAGAGAGAGCTGGGGAGAGAGGGGGGGAGAGAGAGAGCTGGGGAGAGGGGGGGAGAGAGAGAGAGCTGGGGAGAGAGGGGGGGAGAGAGAGAGAGAGAGCTGGGGAGAGAGAGGGGGAGAGAGAGAGAGAGAGAGAGAACTGGGGAGAGAGAGGGGGAGAGAGAGAGAGAGAGCTGGGGAGAGAGGGGGGGAGAGAGAGAGAGCTGGGGAGAGAGGGGGGGGGAGAGAGAGAGCTGGGAGAGAGGGGGGAGAGAGAGAGAGAGAGAACTGGGGAGAGAGGGGGGAGAGAGAGAGAGAGCTGGGGAGAGAGAGCAGGAGAGAGAGAGAGAGAGCTGGGGAGAGAGAGAGAGAGAGAGAGAACTGGGGAGAGAGAGGGGGAGAGAGAGAGAGAGAGAGAACTGGGGAGAGAGAGGGGGAGAGAGAGAGAGAGAGCTGGGGAGAGAGAGGGGGAGAGAGAGAGAGCTGGGGAGAGAGAGAGAGAGAGGTTGATGTAAACCAGAATGGTAATTTGGCAAGTTCAGCATAAAATGATGAGCAGCATATTAGCAAACCAGCTGGTCAGCATCATCACTTAATATAATAAAGCCCTTTAAATGCTATAAACTAACGTAGCTTAGCTTTCATTTAGAGGAGAAGAGAAGTTAGTGTTCGCTAACTTCAAACAGCTAACAGACATCGACTGACACAGATTAACTCAACTAAACACTTCCACTAACTGACCAGCTGTGAAACCTGTTGACCGACTGAAAGACACAGCAGCAGGTGACACAGCTCCACCTGGTGGAGGCAGAGGGACACAGCAGGTGACACAGCTCCACCCGGTGGAGGCAGAGGGACACAGCAGGTGACACAGCTCCACCCGGTGGAGGCAGAGGGACACAGCAGGTGACACAGCTCCACCCGGTGGAGGCAGAGGGACACAGCAGGTGACACAGCTCCACCCGGTGGAGGCAGAGGGACACAGCAGGTGACACAGCTCCACCCGGTGGAGGCAGAGGGACACAGCAGGTGACAGAGCTCCACCTGGTGGAGGCAAAGTGAAACTCCATTCAGCTGCATGTCAGTTTCCTCTGCTTTGGTTCCTGCTGTAAACCCTCTCAGCTCAGTGACTTGCTGTCAGTCGCTTCATACAGAATCTAGTCCAACGGTTCA
>NW_027282399.1:0-144983 GCF_046629955.1 Centroberyx affinis | reverse complement strand
AGACAATGATAAAATTCCAGTTAAGTTTTTTTCTCCAAAGTGGATATACAGTATGTTGAAATGGAGCTCCTCATTTGTTCCATGATTCAAAGGCTCATTTTAGTCTGCTAATAACTATCAGCGAGATCTAAAGCCTCCATTCCCCAACTACTTGATGGCCTGTGTTGAACTGATTCAAGATGTACTGATCATGAATGATTCTCTAGTGAGCATGTTGGGACCAGTGACCACTCCAGAGCACCACGTGATGACCAAAACGCCCTCCTCCAGCTCGCTGTCCCAGCGCATGAAGCAGACCCTCTCCAGCACCACCATGTAAGCGTGCGCGCACACACAAAAACACACACACAAAAAAAAAACCCACACACGCACACTGACTCAATCTCTCCCTATGGGTCACTCAGATCATGCAAACCAGAATAAACACATGTTTTTACTTCTAAACACAAGGCTTTATAGAGCTGCCAATTTTGTTTACTAAATATTATTAAGCAGAATAATTCACTATCTGTCCCCTCCTACCCTCCAGATTTGGGAGCAAGAGTAAACCATCAACTGCCTCTAATCGCCAGGTCAGCTTCTTTGCTTCTCCACAGCTGAAGTAATGGCAAAGAAAAAAAAAACGAAGTATGTACTTTTGGGTTATTTACTGCAATAACAAAATACTGTATATATTCACATAATCATGTGGGAAAACTACTGTGCAATTCTATCTTATAACAATTTTATAACACTGTCTTTTGTATTCAGATATTTTAAGCAATAGTTTCCAGACAGATTTTTCCTTTGAAAAAATATGTGTGCATAATAATGTTTGATTTTTATCTTTGATTACTAATGACTTTTTATTGACTAAAACTGTGGTAACATCTATGTAACTGTGACGAGGTTATACAGTTTTAATGACCAAGCAACCCACAAACCTAATCAAGGACCACTGTCTGCTATTTTGTTTTTAACACATAAACTATGCATTCATTGGTGTTTGTGTGTCTTTGGTCCTGTGGTTATAACCACAGAGACGGATGCACTCGCACATTTGAATATGCAGCTGGATTGAACAAAGAGGAAAAAAGTTGTATTATTGGCCATTCTAATAATTGTAGCTTGTCTTGTGACTTGGTTGCCTTGTCATTGTCCGGGAAACTGACACCTTATTTGTTTTCATAATTTTACATTTTGTTCTATATTTATGTTGATGTTGACTGTTGTATGAAAGCAGATAAGGTATACAAATCATGACAATTTATAATCCCTGATTATTTTTTTTTACAGTCATGCAATGCATACAGTAATACTGAATGGGAATTATCTTGCCTTTTGCACTGTATCTGTGGAACTATCTCTGTAATGTATTTCTGCCTGAGAATACTTACCACAAGAGGTTGCCATTGCCCCATTTTCGATATGCTAGCCTTAGCCTGTGAAGAGGATTTATTTTATGTGCAGATCCAGTGAGCATTACTGACACCCCTTATGTTGGTCAATCAACAATCATGTGAAATTTTATTAAAGGGGAATACCACTCAATTTAGAAATGTGTTATTCCTATGGCTGAGGACAGCCTAGTCAACATTTTACTACTGCCAGTAACCAGAAACCTGAGACTCAGATCTGTGACGTCATCACAATAAAATCTGGAGCTACTCTGTAATTTATGAATGAAAGACTGGAAAGACAATGTTTGTGTTTTTTTTTCTAATTACATTGAACATAATGAACCAGACTCTTTACTCTACCTTCTCTCTGCTGCTGTCACAGTCACCTTTATTAACTCCAGATTTCACATGTTGATGACTTCACAGCTTCAAGTCTTAGTTCTTTAGGGGATGATTGTTCCTGTTGATATATATTGATTCACAGTGTTTACTCATAATACCAAATACAGTATGTTATGCTAGCTAATAGGGAAATGTGCATAGTATGGGATTTAAGACTCCTATAGATCTTTATTGTATGATTTTTACATTACATTTATTACATTATGTGGCTCCATTTCTGTAATGAAATATTGTCTGCCTAACTGATGTCGTTAGTTGCATTGATAATCATGTGGACTGAATTAAGATTCATTCCTTTGCTTGAGCTCAAATAAGATCACACAAAAGTCCATGGTTGGGCTAAAAATAAAACATCAAAAGACTTGTGCTTTTGTCTTAGTCGGTGTTGTTCATGCATGAGATGGGCATGTGGGGCAGGGAACCCTGCAGTAATTGTGCAGGAGATCGGGGCACAGAGCATGTGAAGCATACACGCCATGTATGGGTTTTGTTACCACTAATTCAACCAAAAAAAAACGTAACATCTGGACATGGATTAGTGTTACCCTATTAACTGTGAATATGATATGTTATTAATGCCACATTCATGTTTAACACTCTTCATCTTCATTTTCCTAGTGTAAATTGAATGTTGGCCATTGTTATTCAAGATCTTCCTCACTGAAAGGGCGAGAGCACACCGCCAGTTATTCCAAGACAGGCATGGCACTGAATGATAATGCAATTTGGCTCATTGTTCCAATAGTCATTACAGCTATCTCCATAATCTATTGGGCTGAGTGGGCAGGCGATGAGGTCCAACATTATTATGAATTAAAGCAGGGATCATTTATACATCTTATAGTTATTCCATTAACAGTTACTGTGGAGAGAGCTAAGCCAGACTGAACCCACTGACATATATTTTATACGGCCTCATTCAACACAGGGCTTCAGCAACACAAAAGGCCCTTTGAGATCTAAGCCTGGCTGTTTGGGGGAGAAATGAGAATTTGGTATACAGTGTTCATCCAAATTAGTTTATTCTTTCTTCCTTTCTCTCCCTGTCACACACATGCACACGCATGCGGGCATGCACGCCTGCAGAGAAGACCCTTCAAAGAATGTTTGAATTTCAAATCAACATTAATAGTTCATTAGCCTGAAATAAGGTCTCCTGTGTGTCGATCTGTCCTCTCATTGGGGGATTCTGTGTTTATTTATGCTGTACGGTGAAGTAGAATACGCTCAGCGGCTACAGACATCAAACAGCTGGCTGTGTGTATCTCTGTAGCTCTATATTCCACTATAACCCAGTGTGCAGTGATGGAGCGCCACTGTGCTGTGGGACTGCAAGGGCCAAATGAGTAACTAGTCCAATTAAGAGCTCTTAAATAAATTACAATGTAAGCTAGTAAACACACAACAACAACACTATTTAATTCATCTCTTTATACACTGAACTGCAGGCAGCAATGCCAAAGACACCAACAACAGTATTAGCTTCACTGAATACAATTAATACATTGTTCAATTGATATAGGTTCAGTTATTGCTGCTGTTATTGATTGATTGATTGAAGATGACGTCTATGTCACGCTCTAGCTGGCTGGGTGTCTGGAGTATTGCTTGCTTTAGGTCAGGGCCAATAATGTCAACACCTCATAGATGTCAACTCGATAACTGAATCCCACCCCAGCCAATTCCACCCATCTGATCATATATACAATCAATACATTTGTTAATGTCAAAAGCCATGTTAACCATAAGACACAAACGTTCATTGCATGTCTTGTGCCAGACTACTGCTTAAATATATTTTTTTAGACATACAGTATACTGTCCAGTGTCCACATATTTTGTCACCTGCTGGAGGCTTGTTGCAAGATTTGGTGGTGGATTATTTTAAGTTACTTGCAGATTTGTTTTTGAAATTGCATAAAAGGGGCTGGGGTGAATGAGCAGTCAGTTAGGTTTATGAATGCAGGTATAATCCCAGCTGCAAATTTATAAACTTGAAGACTAAGACCAATATGCTGCTTCTTAAGCTTGGCTAAGCTTGTTGCATCTCTGAAAACTGGTTGTCCAGGTTTTCATTCTCACACTTGTTAGTGAATTATGTGACAGATTGTGCAATCAATATGCTTTCTATTTGGTGAATTAAACATACAACACTGGGGCTTGCACAAGAAGTGAACAGCTGAAATACCGAACTAAGTTAGGTCTATATAGTATAAACCCTCAACAAAACAAGACAAGAGCCATTGGCCAATCACCTGCACTCTGCACCCACCTAAAGCCAGTGAGTGTTTTACCTGCAAATAATGATATGGCTGCTTCGTCTTCGATGCTCTCTCTCTCTATCTGTTCTCCTGCTCCTTCCCTCCTCTTTTTCCCTGCTCCTCTCCACCCCTCCTTTGAATCGAACCGGCGTCTTAGCCAGCTAGCATGCGTGGTCGATACCTTGTTACCACAGAGAAATCAATTATCTCGACCAAGCAGCAGGGGAAAGAGGTAATAATGAAAGAATGCTCCTCCCTCCCAGACGATGGCCATGGCCATTAAATATGAATTTATCATTGACTGAGGAGATTTATGGAGCAAGTTGAGGGCCTGAGTTCACGCTCTCTTTCCAGTGTGACTTCAATGTCTGGCTATAAGTGTACGCTAAATGGGTAACAGGTTGTTGTATTGACTACATTCTTGTCCTAAAGCCAGATTTTAAACTTAAAAGGTAACTTGATCGCTCAGGTTTGTGGAATAAGGCGACTGTCATCTGGAAAGTGTCAACTCCATTTCCTTTTCTGACTTGAGATGCAAAAGAAACAGTGATGTGACATTAAACCATGCTCTTAAAACACCCACACATCACCGTCAGATGACAAGGCCTTCTTACTTGTTTAGGTCAGTGTGCCAAAGACCAGGGTTCGATCATACACACCTCTCAGTCAAATACTTGGCTTCTCTGAGAGGGAAGCAGACACAGAAATGAAGGACAACGCGGCACACGCTCAGATACATCCTACATTCAACACAGAGCAGTTCTGGTATCAGCGGGGCGCACTGTATGCTGAACAGGAACGATAGCTGCATCAGATGCCACCGTTTTGACAGACAGACAGACATGGGAGCTGGCAGCGGGCAGAGCCTGGACGACGGGCCGCTTTTCAATTAGACGTCTGAGCGTCACTCTCTCTCGGGTGACGGGGGGGGCGGCGGCGGTGCCAGGGACGCCTGACGGGTAGGTGGGCATGGCGGTGTTCTCTGCCTACCTCGCCTGCCCATTTGGGCCTGTAATGAGCCGTTGTGACGACTTGTCTGACAGCTGCTGCAAGGAGGGGGGAAAAAAAAACACACCACCACCATCACCACAGCCGAGGAAGACGGAAAAGTGCAAATGAGAGCGAGAGAGGAGAAGAGAGTGGAGAGGGAAAATATGTGTAATTCGGGCTTGCTCTTAAGGCAGCAATAAATTCCATTTTAATGGGGCACCACAGCAGTAGCAGGCACTCAGCAGTCTGTTGTGTTTGATGCCAAATTGTGCAGAATAAACAGATTTGCTGTGCAGCTGGTCCAAACACACACTCTCTTTTTCTCCCTCTCTCTTTCTCACTCTGTCTTCCTCTCTCTCTCTCTCTCTCACACACACACACCCACACACCCACTATCGCTCTCTCACTCTCCGTCTCCCTCTCCATCTCTCCCTCCCCATATCTCCTTCCCCATCTCTTCCCACCCCCCCCCCCGGACATACCAGACAAGAATTAGACAAATCATCACAAAAAGATGGCAAGTGCTTTGATTTATTTTCTTCCACTCAACTGAGCACTCATCTCCAGCTGTCACACACAGTGAAGGCAGAGTATTTGTTTTATCAGGGAAAAGAGGCACGCATGGCATTAGTGAGAAACAACATGCCACATCTGGCTCATTTCCCTCTCATAAGATGAATCTTTGGTCAGCCTGGACAGGTCCATCATACTAGTCTGAAGTCTGTGCAGTGGCTTGTGGTGTATTAGAACCAATACTCTCATTAACCCTTGTGCAGTGGACACTGAGCATAGACGGACCTCAGTACAGTACATACATCCATTCATCCATCAACTTGCTGACTAATCTCATGCTTCATCTGTTAGGATCTCTGATTATCGGCGATGTATTGCAAAAACAGAAGGATGTCACTCTGTGCAACAATCTGACTCGGAATCAAAGAAATGAAGCTCTATTATGTGTAGAGATTGAGATCATGATGTCATGAATAGGCTGCATCATGTGACTCTGCCTGATACTTGAAGGAATCTTTTTATAGAACTTCAAATAAACCGAAAACACGCCAATGGCATTATTGTAATACAAGGGCAATTTTGACTAAAAGTAAGAACAAGAAAGGGTCAGTGCGTATGGGAGATGGACGATGGTCCTTTTTTTGGGGGGGTCAATGGAAGTGTTAGCGTGAACTCCATTTCCGTCTACATGCGTGAAGGAGGAGGAGGAGGAGGAGGAGATTTGTGGCCAGAGCTCCCATCACTGGTGCATTAAAAACGACGGCTCTTCAAAGAATAAGGATGTTTTCAATGACAGGTTGCCTGCCAGCAGAGTGACATCCTGGCCTGTTTGGCAGCACATAGGCACTGGTTTGTGCATCCGCATGCACACACACACACACACACACACACACACACACACACACACACACACACACACACACACACACACACACACACACACACACCATTGACTTCCACTATTGTTCCATGTTTTATTTATGGTTCTTGGAAACCGGCCTTTCACATGTGCGTGCACATGCACACACACACTAAAATACCTGTGTGCAGGTGTGTGCTTGTGTGTGCCTACTGCATGAGTGCATCTGAATTCATGTAATTGAATGTGAGTGTGTGTGCACGGGTGCATGATATGGAATAGTAGGAGAGGGGCCGTGTGCATGAATGCCTGTGAGTGTTTTCCAGTGTATGTGTGCAGTGACCATATGTGCAGGTATGTGTGTGCCTCTGTCTGTGAGTTTGTGATTGTTTTTTCTACCTGGATGCGCACAGCTATATACCATATACTGTATATACTCATCTCTTCAAAACCATACACTGCAAATCTCATCAAAAGAGACTAGAGTTGAAAAGCACAACCCCCATCTCTCTCTCACTCTCTCTATACTTTTATTATAGGATTATATGATTATTTTAGTGAGCTTGATTTTCAACCTCATACCGCTACACCTTGATATTTCCAGTTGCTCTTGCCATTTTAGATGAAGTTGGACCTCAATATAGCTCTATATAAATCTTTCGCATCAGAAGTGAGAATGCCTGGGCTTGTGTGCTGCTACAGTTCTAGGTCATTTGTAGAATATATTCAATTTTGTAAACATGTCCCACCATGCAAACTGGCAGTGAAGGCCCCACAAAAAAACACATAAACCGGTTAATTTAGCCAGGTTGAGTTTTTCAAACGTTTTCTGTGATTTTCCTGCTGGCCACTAGAATGCACTGTTGCACCCTGTAATCCATCATGGTGTCATGTGACAGCTCATCTCTGCTGGGTGAGTCTTGCCTAACACACCCATTTGGTTCATCCACCTCCACCATGCTTGTATCATGCGCGGTTGCTCTGTGGTTGTCGGGAGTTGGGGGTATTGTCAGTAGCTGTATCATGTGCACTAGCCGATCTTTAAGTTGAACTGATAAAGTTTTCCTTTGACTGTGGCAGCCTGTATCCTGGGTGACAGCTATTAACATCTTCTTCCTGTGGATCTTAGCTCCAGGGAAAATATTAAATGGGGTGGATCAGAGTTCATACATAAATGCATGCTGAACAGGCACCGGTGTATGCAGCCTTATCATACGTGTAATTCATATGTTCATGGTTTTATCTAAGCTGTAAGGTGCACAGTCATTTGCATGTGTAATTCGCCTTTTATCAGACCCTGCATGTGATGCAGTTGATACTTGTCAGTACATGTTTATCAGCCAACTGTGACTCCCTCCTATTTTCCTGTAATTCCCTGCTCTTGCTGATAAGGCAGTGCAAATTCTGCATGCAGTTAATAAATTGTGGATGCAACATACAACATTAAATGGTAATATATCCATACATGACGTTTCCAGTGTTAGTTTCACTCCCACACTAACATGGCTATGCTATTGTAGTTGTATAGTTTATTATCTTGAAGTTGTTCTCTCTCTCTACGATTGTCTAAAATACAATACCTCTGTTTTTAACACTTATCATCGTTTTTGACAAGTCAGTGTCTTTTAAGTGGAAAGTTGCTCCATTTTGTCATGATATTGCTTCTGTACAAGAGCTTATTCCTCCTCTCCGGCTGTTGGATTATGGCACAATGGAGCAACTTTTCTAAAGAAAAAATGATACCATTGAATTTAGTGCCACATTTTCACTGGTTTGCTCATTTTCATGGGTTTATGAAGTGAATATTTTCAGATATACTGGAAACCAAGGCAGTGATGAAGCAGCACAGCTACCAAGTACCGTCATAACAGAAAAAGCAGAACAAACTTAACCAACTTCTACCAAGACATGAATGATATGACCTGCATGTCAAAAACAGTAACTAAGGCCACCTTTCAACAGTTTTAGGATATATGCAGTAAACATGGTACCTTTGGCTTTTGGGTGAAATGGCGCTTTTAAAAGGTTCAAACAAAACTGTACTGAAGAAGGGCTTCTGTGGGGTCACAGAGCATCGATTGCAGCCCCAGACAAAATCAAACGCCCAGTGATGCCGATCAATTTACCACGAGATTTGACCAATTTAGTTCACGACCTTAATAAATTGGTTCTCCTCTCAGAGTTTGTGGCAATTCATAACTGTGAGTCATGTTCTGACTCCACAACACAGATTTCAAGGCTCCAATAGGTGATGTTTGTTACAGTTGCAATTTTAGAAAATGTTTAGATTAACTCTTTCTTAGATCTCTATCAAACAAGGGAATATAAATAACCATATTAACCAATAGTTTGTTTTCATAAGATACAATACCTGGGGTATATTGCACTGAAAATGCACATTCATGATGATTTTAATAGACATTATGTATGACCAAAATACTAGATTTAGTCTTAGACTTACTCAACATTTACCACTTCCCTCTTTCGGATGTTGGTAACATAAAAGCCTCAGAGCAACTTCATAAGAATTACAGGCAGTTCAAGTTTCCAATAAGTAGCTCACCATGGAAGACGTGGAGCTGTCTGACTACATCACCACACATGAGCTTGAGGGATTTCAGAGCACTGAAACAAAGAGTGGCGACACTAATCAATCAGGTAAGAATACAAGTAGATAGAGATTGAAAAATAATAGTTGAATAAAATCAAAAACAGCAGTGTGATTGGTTCGGTTTGACAAATATCATTGAAAGATATTGTGAAACCTCAGTTCTTCACCCCTTCAGTGATTACTTCCTGTGTTTTCTGTAAAATTCAACTCACGAGAAGAACAGACTAAAAATATATAACAGTCTTGGGACAAAATGAGACAAAATGCAAATTTTATGCTCAATAATTTGTTTGCAATGTGATGTTTGCAATCACATTTTCTCTGAAACCATATACCCTACGAATGTATATGGGCAGTGTTTGGTATTTTAACAATTTGAAACCAGAATGGTGGAGCATCAAGCAACATCAAAACTCATCAGTGATTGGATTCCTCTCTCTTCAATTCAGAAACATTTCAAATGAAACAAAAATGGGACAAACTTTGGAGGTGGTCAAATACCACAATCCATAATCCTGAAATACAGAATTGTAGCATATTTGTATGTTTGCTTGTGGGCGTGTGTGTGTGTGTGTATACTGTATGTTTATTTATATACGTAAGTATGGTTTTGCCCATATGACGCTGAATAGACACCCCTGAATAAGCAAGGAAATTACACCTCTTACAGCATGTGCGTGTGTGTCTGTGTATTTTACACCTACAGGAAGAAAACTCCTCAGAATGGGTGTTTTAACTTTAGGACTGTTGTGTATCCTCCAAGCCACTCTCAATGTCTCTCTGCACCTTGCCTGTGAGTTGAGTATTTGTCACGCAAATTCTTGATAAGTCATAGCACATGCATAACAAATATGCCTATTAATAGGTTTGGCAGCCACTGTCTCATATGCTTCCTCAGTGGAAAGTTTTGCAATCCTAACCCACAATTTCTATTTTCTTTCAGTTTACACGAAAGCGACAGATCAGTTTCCCTGCAACAGTTCCTTAAAAGAAGAGCTGGACCAGATAGACCAGACTCTGGTTAGTTCCGCCCAGTTACCGGCCTGCTGCAACAAACAGCTGAGAATATTGCAGAAGAAATATGATGACATGGAAGCAGATAGAGACCGCTTACAGGCCATGGCCAGTCGACTGAGCACGGACCTGGGCCGGTTACAGAGACAGAACGATCTCCTGGAGGTTCAGTCTGGTTCAGGGCAAGGATCCTCCATTCCAGACTGACTTCGGCACTCTTCATGAGCAATTATTCCAAGAAAAAACAAGAAAAATGCAGTGATCTTTGGATTAAAACTAAGAATTGTATGTTTTGATGATTATTTGTTGCACAAATCTGTGAAAGTACAGTGCAAGCCACACTCAAGCATTAGGAACATGCGTGTTAAAGGCTTGAACACACACACACACACACACACACACACACTGACCTTTATCTAATTAATTGCCATGACATACCCAATGAATGCACTCTGAACTGGATATGTGAGACAGAAGCAGTTTCAAATTTAGCCCGCTAGTTCCTTATAAATAAAGTTTTTGCAAAACTAAAATATTGCTGTAAATAACAAATTTATGCAAGACTAACAATGGTATTTGTTTTCATATAATTATACTCTTACTATGTGAATGATTTTTTTTTTTTGCTCTTAGTGTGAGGATGATTTCTTTCAACCACATCAGCCATCTGGATCCTTTTACTCTCACAGAATAAAAGCCCCTTGCTGTATCACATTGCTTGACACAGCAGCGCTCTGACATCAGGCCTCGCCGCAGCAAAGAAATGAGAAGTGGAAAAATAAACAAAACAGAACCTAGATTTTTTGTGGTTTTGACTGTACTGACATCTTCTCAAGGACTGTCTAATTGATTCTGCAAGTAAACTGACCTCAACCCTGCTCCAAGTTCAGCAGTTTCAGTCATACAACATATTTGCTGGCTTGCAGCAACACCACCTTCACATAGAACGATCCACCGGCATCAAAGATAGAATGTGAAAAAACAGATTTTTCTCATTAACTTCTGTCTCTGACCTGCCTCCTCTGATCCCTCTCAATGAGTTGAGAGAGATTGCATGTGGGGGTGTGACCGGCGGTAGTTTCCCTCGACTGAGCGCTCCCCCCCAAAAGAGCCCCCGCGTACATAATAGCCCGAGAGGTTGTTATTGAGCTAACCTTAATTGCTTCATTTGAATTATAAAATGAGCTTTTGCTATTCTCTTCCGATATCAAAGGCAACCTGCATCGCACGGGAAATGGCACTTGGTGAGCCGAGTGCAGGAGAGCTTTCTTGTCAAAGGAAGGAGAGGATTCAGCTTGGAGTTATTCAGCATGTTCTTTGTTGTCGTTGTCCAAGCTTAACATTTAATTTGAGTAGGGGAATAACAATCATGACTGGATGTTGCAAACCTGAGGTTAGTAGCGGAAAGGTGGTTATATTCGCTACTAATCACTCATCAGTGTGTGTGTGTGTGTGTGTGTGTGTGTGTGTGAGGAGTTCCTTCTTCCTCTCCCTTGCCAAATAAACCTCCTTTGCCTTTCAACTTCTCTGAGATCTCCAAGTCTTCCTTTGCTGATAAGTCTGTCAAAGCTAAGCTGACAGAAATTAGAGCTGCAACACATTCACTCATCATTTCTCATTAACACTGCTGGCTTTGTTTTAATTAGCCATTGTGACTGACACCTGTGTTCCTGTGACACTGCTTTGTTATCCTCCTTCCCAGCTGTTGCTTGTCAGTCATTACAAAATTACCTATAGTTGCTTTGAATCAGACGTTTGTCTCTACCTCTCAAAATAAAACCGTATGTTTAAAGCTGGAGCAGACAACTTTGAATATTTTTTTTTTTCATTTTGAAGGACTTCATTTCCCAGAAATCATGTAGTAACTTGGAGGGCATGGGGCACTCTTCTCTGTTGCAGTCCCAGTTTGTGCTTATAAGACAGGTGTAGTTTTACATTTTGATTTTTTTCATTTTTAAGTAAAATTAAATGCTGCATGTTTGTTGAAATATACAATCAGAAGCAAGTAGCCAGCAAACCCAATGTGGTATCCAAGACATTGTGGTAATGTAGCGAGTCAACCAAAGATTTGTCATTGCGACATAAATGTTGTCTCAACTGGAAAAATGAAATTACAAGATCTGTCGCTGCAATGTCATTTGGTAACGTTGTGATTTGGTCATCAACAACAACAACAATGTAGTTTGTGAAGCCAGGTCATGAAAACAGCAACAGGTCCGAATAGGCTACGTTGCTATTATTTAATGTGTTAGCTGGGCAGGTGACCATGGCTGCATATAGATTTATGCCTACAATAACTGATACTTTTCTCTAAGAAAAATTCAGTCACAACCTCAGTGTGTATAAAAATGTATAGAAATCATTTAAATGCATTCATAATCTATGTATGTTAAGTTATAAAAGCTGATATGCAGAGAGCTAATTGCAGGAACAAAGTGTCACAACAACCACCCCACACAGACAAACCTGTGGTCCTTTGCTGCATGTCCTCCCCCCGCTCTCTCTCCCATACCTTCCTGTCTCTCTCTCACTATATCTCTCAAAATAAAGCATAAAATGCCAAAAATAAATCTTTAAAAAAAAAAAAACCTGTGGTAACCTTGATCACCATGGAAACACAATACTGAAGGGTAACCATTTTCTATAACTTCCATTTTCTATATAACTACTCATAATTTCATGGTCCTTTCTTGGAAACTCCTAAAAGAAATTACCAGGTACTTATGAACTCCATCAGTTAAAGTCTTCCTCCATTTTCCCTATAGTTAGTATAATGTAATTATTGAATTAATAATGTAATTATGAATTAATATAATTCATTCATTTTGACAGTTAATAAATGTGTTTGAACTGTTTATTTCTTAAGTGTAAAAGACTGTATGTACTTCACAGATTTTAAAGTGTGGAAAGTGTAACAGAATGAGACACAATGTGGTGTGATGGGTGTTAGTTGTACCAGCTGTTCACGCAGTGGCTGTGTTGGTCCAGTAAACACCTTATTCCCTCAGCTAATGTGACTGCAAGAGAATCATCCCTGAAGTCCTTTATGTGGTGCAGTTGTACAGTAAATGTAGTGTGATGGTTGGTGTGCTGGGTGACAGTTCAGTTGTACCACCTTTTAGCACAGAGGATGTTTTGGTCCAGTGGCTTTCTTATCCTCTGGACTGATATGACTACGAGGAAATCATCCCTGAACTGCTTTAAGTGGTACAGGATCTATGGCAGAAGCACTTTGTAGGACAACCTCAGTATTCATGTAAAGCCACAATGTGGCTTCTAACAGCATAATGATACCTGATTAACCATGCAACACTTTGTAAATGAAGCACTTTTATACAAGCAGACCTCCACAAATCTACAGTTATAATGAAGTACAGACTAAAGGAGCAGGCCTTCTCCAGATTGAAAGCCAGACCAGTCAGCAGGGTGAGACATGGGTGCAGCGCCTATATACAAACAGGCCACGACAGACCAGATTGGAGACTATGTTCCTGTGCAAACAAAGTGGGCTGACTGTGTGTTAGCCACTGCCATGCTGTCCAAGTCCCTCCGAGGGTGAAGAGAACGCCTGCAGATGGTCAAATATTTTGAGATGACGCACATCTTGTGGACAGTCCCTATTTAAATACTGACGACAGGAATGTGCATAGCCGTGTGTACCCAGAACATGCACATGAGCCGAGAGCCGCACATGGGCTGTGCAAACAAGTAAGTCTCTGCTGCATGTCTGTCAGATGCAACATGCCAAACCAAACACACAGGGAAAACAGATATGGGGAAGATAAGGCACAGAGAGGGGACACTTCTTCTCTTCTTATTGACTAGGAAATGAAAAAGAATGTCTGAACAATGACTATCTTCCATGTGAGTTATCACTTCAAGATAACATAACAACGTCATATCTGAAAGTTTACACTGATAGATTAGTGTCAGATTGCAGCCTGAAGACTTGAGTCAAGTAGATAGTATTCAGACTGAAAAGAGCCACTGCATAAAAGTTAAGTTTCCTTATTGCCATGGACATTTACATTTTCTTTCACACTCCTGACACCACTCTAACATAGAACAAAACAATAAATGTGACTAAGGGTTTCATAATATCGCCAGGACCCGTAAGAAAGAGGAGGAGTGTAACAGCCGTAGCTCACACATGCCCACACATTCATAATGTCTCTACAGTTTAACTGAGTGAAAAAAAACGAAACCAAATGAGCTGAAATAAATGACTTTTTCGGAGAGGGAGCCTGAAACATTATGGATTGCTCTGTGCTTTTGTGATATATTCCACAGTAATTAAGAGAAGCTGACCCAATCAATTGACAGATTCTAAAAGTGCATTTTGGGGGATGGGGATAATTAAAAATGCAAGCAGCGGCTTTAAGTACTGGAATTTGCTTCAGTATGTTTACTAACTAAACACCAGCAGTTATTTATGGCGCTCTGAGGAAGGTTGTGCTTTGATTTTGTGGTGGTGGAGGAGGGGGCAGGCAGCTTTGGGGTTTCAGGGTTTCCAATGGACACACATGCTGTATAATATCTGTCTCTGCGCCAAAAAAAAGCCACCATTAAAATGGAGCTGACTAACAGGAAGAGTTGAATTCTAACTGTCAGGATTTATTTATACTGGAACTTTATGTCTTTGGAAGAGTTATGGAGTAAAAGAAGCTGTTTATTTTGTTAGAGCCTTGACAAAATATTTCCTTATCTAATACAGAAAGTCTCATGCAGTGCATGGACTTCAGTACAAACAGTGCAATCCACTGCCTGTCAACATTATAATTATTTGGGCATCCATGGTGATGCCATGTCTTAGACCTCCTGAAACCCTGCAGCATAGAGGTGAGAGGTTTACCAGAGGGTCAGAGAGGCATCTTGATTTTCATCTCTCAAAGAGAATGTACAATTAGATTTTTTTCTTCTGCCAAATCTCTGCGGAACGCTCTCTTCCTCTCTTGTTCTTCTAAATGTCAAAACGCTGACATGTGAATTTGTAATTGGGCCTTTTGTGGCTTTGCCCTGCCTCTGATGCTTGTGTAATTCTAAATTGTAGATAGCAGAGAATACACCGCACTGGGCTTAATGAACAAAATGAGATCTCTCTGTAGAATGTGAGGAGAGCAGGCGGGGTCAGAGTTCAACACCAGCCTTTCAGCAGCTAATTGGCTGAGCTTGTGATCTCTCCCAACAGGTTCCATTATCAGATCCTTCCACTTTCTGCTTTTCCCCCTTTTCCCGTGACAGCTTAGAACCAGCAACTGACCCAAATCTACTGTACGACCCGTTATAACCAAGCTTTAAACAGCCCACATTTGCCGGCCTTGTATTTTTAGTGGAGCCCGCCCCAAAGCCCAACATAAGGAATCCCTATGAAATATGCATTAGGGACGGTCTGGGGCTCCGACAGAAGAGAGAGGAGCATACCACCACTTTGCATGAGCAATGAGTGGAGCTATGTGTGATGTCTGAAAGTCACGAGGAGGTACTGTATCTTCCCAAGTGAAAAGCCTGTCCCGCCCTTCTCTATGTACTTACTCTGTAAAAATGAACGAAGGTCTTTCAAAGCACCCCTTAAACTAAACAAGTTGGACCTTCACCCCTAACCAGCACAGCTCCAGAGAACCTCCAGAGGAAACATCTTCGGTGCCCCGGGAGAACCGGCTTAATCTTGGCTTATGCTGGGCTCCTCCTCCTTCTGAAAAATCAGGTGCTGACAAGAGGCGCAGAGCTAATCTTCCCCCAGTCAGGTTGCAGGGACAAGTCAGAGATAAGACTGAGGCTACAGATAAGGCTGGAGACCCCTGCAGCAGAACCATGGGGCTGCGAGGGGGAGATGCTTGGACCTGATAGAGAATGAAAGGAAGAAGCCGTGGAGCTCCGTGGCCAAGGCTCCCAGCAAATTAATTACCCCCCCACCCCCCAACACACACACACACACACACACACACACACACACCACCCATCTTTAGCTTCCAATAATATTCTTCACACCTTCATTGCGTGCCTCGGTTGGAGTCAACAACAAACTCTCCTGTGTTAACATAAACGGTAAGAAACATGGTGTGGGAAGAATTAACTTGGCAGGAACTCACACAACTATTTAACTGTTTAACTATTTATGTGTAATTGTCTTGTATTGGTTTTTTTTTATCTGCTATGGACCTCTTTTTAAGATTAGTTCTCTCTCATATACTGTTTCTCATTCTTTCACCATTCTTCCCTAATGCACATCACTTTATTCCTTTCCCCTACATAAGTTTGACCTATTGTTATTATCAAAGTAAAATTCATGGATCAAATTTAGGACAAGTCAACCTCCCTACTTTAATACATACAATGTTCTTTCTAGTCTCTATTATATTCTACTCTAATCTCTACAATATATACAATATATGTGCCATTTCTGCTGCTCCGGAGCGCACTGAACAGACTGCAGAAGCGAACAGCTCTGTCAAGCTCTCTGGTAATTGAATGACATACCCTTAAAACCTGCAGCAGCTGGAGGGAGTTGTGTACCAGAACCCGTGTCTTTACATCTCACACACGCACGCGCATACACACTCACATACACATACACTCCCACCAGTCCAGCTCTCGTGCAAGGATACATTTTGTGTTGCATTGAACCATCATTGGATCTGACATCTTCTTGTAACCTCGCTGCGCTATGCAACAGCCTGTCACACAGCAGAGTGCGATATTAGGTCATTATTCTATAACTGGGAATGTTCACACTTGCCTTGTTAAGCGCCCTCCCCTAAAAGTAGCTGGCGCTCTCACTTTGCAGACGGCTTGCGTGTACTTGCAGCAGTGTTCAGGTCCCACAGGGCCTTATTAGAGGGAATGGTAAGGCTTCTCTCAACCTCAGCACACGCTCGCTAGTTCGTCTCACACCAGCCAGCGGAGAAAGGGGAGAGAGGTTCACAATTACCAGGCTCACGTCATCCTGACTTCAGACACATTCTCACTGCAGTGGTTGTGCAGCATTGAGCAGAAAGGTCATTGGCTTGTTTGAAATTCTGTTTTGAAACATTCCACTGATAAATTGGAGAGCGTAAGCCACATTCATGACTTTCATGCATGTAAGGATATGAATGGAGAGAACTGTCAGCTGTCAGCATGTTGTTAGTAGACATTAATAACTAATGGCACAATAAGAGCATGCCTGACATGACTGACAGAAGAAATAGAGCTTTTATGGATCTTATTCCTACCGTGGCCATTTTGAACTCTGGGTGGGAAACTCTACCCAGTGTAGCCCGGCTATGTCCTACTGTTGTGTACCCAGATCATACAAACATTTATCATTTCCCCACTGAAAAGCATATTAGAAATGAATGGATCTCAAGAATCCACAGGGATATTAGGTTCACATTTTATGGAAATATATTTGGCCAGAATCTAGTTGTTTTCCATGGAAACTATAGCTGGTAGCGTCATGTTTTCTCCTTACCACGCTCACTTATCTCTTCCTAAATTCTGGAATTAACCGGCACCATCAGAAATGCAGATCTCTGGGATTTTGACAGGAAATTCAGAGGTAGCTGTGAGCTTTTCCCTCGTCTAGATAATGGGGTTTAAATGGGATATTCAGTCGCGCGCATTCTGGTTAATTGGACATCAAACACGGCGTGTGCGAGAGAGATTAGACTTCTGAGGATATGTCAGAATAGAGGAGACTACCGTATTTGCTCTCTATCAGATACTTTGTTCTAAATCTGTATTATTGGACAAGGAAGGCTTCTAATTCAATTTCTCACATTAATTTACTAGTGGAGGATTAATAGGAACTCCTGAGAGAGATGTTGCTGGATTATGCTTTTAGCACTTCCCTACTGGTAAGTTGTACTTGTTCTAGGGATGGGCCAGGGTGATAGCTTTTACAGCTATTAGAAGTTGTACAACAGAAGAGGAGACTTGGGAGTCATGCTGAAATCCCGAGAATCTTTGGCAACCCCAAAATCTGGGTCTTCATCAACAAATTCTCCTGGATTTCAATTCTATGTTTGGATGCGACTATAAACTGTGTGTTTAGAATATTTAAATTAAGCATCCCAGTGTACAGATAGTGAGAGATTCTTTATCCAACAACGCTATGAACCAACATAACAAGACAACTCCAGAGATTTTGGATCCCTGATGGGATCTTTACTGCGTTCTGGGTTCTGCAAACCCAGTAAAGGCCCCTCAACATGTGTACAAATACATACTGTACATACCTCTTCATTTCATAGAAACAATACGCCATTCCCTGTGCTTCTCTACATGAGTATACACACACTGCCCAACCTCTACAGTATATTCTTCAGTCTTCCATAACAAGCAGACACGAGCACACACACACACACACACACACACACACCTTCCATTGCTGATCCTTTCTAGAAAAGTGTCTAAACTTTCCCCATTCCCATTTCCACAGGGCCCCATATCTCACTGTGGGAAGGGAGAGAAATAAGCAGTGGCGTGCTGCCTCTGCCAGCCTGTCGGATTTGAAGTTTATTAAGTATATCAAACCGGGGCCGGCCCCCTCAGGGAACATTTGCAATCCAAAGCTCTGCTTGCCGTTGCTTCCGCCAGCATCAAGCTGTCACAAACACTCCACTTAATTTGCAAAGCAGCGCACAGAGGGGGGAAAAATAAGAAAATAGGAAACAAGTGTCATTTTCCGCCATGTGTGAATACGCCATTTGCATCTAAATCAATCTGATGAAAGTTGTTGGTTTTTGCTCTTGGGGAGAGGTGATGCATTGGTTTTGTTAGACAGTGGTAGGTTTTACAGCTTGTTGTGCTGTAGCCTCAATATGAGGACTCTACATTTCTAAACAAGTTATATTTACTTTGAGATTACATTTGCCAGAAAAATACACTCACCAAGCACTTTATTAGGAAAACCTTACTAATACTGGGTAGGTATCAGCTTTCAACTCAATGTCAACTGGCTACCAAAGTGCCATCCGCCTCAAGGTTCGACGTGTTGCATTCTGAGATGCTTTTCTGCTCTCCACACAGTTGTAAAGAGGTTATCTGAGTTACTGTCGCCTTTCTGTCAGCTAGAACCAGTCTGGCCATTCTCCTCTGACCTCTCTCATCAACAGCGTTTCTGTCCGCAGAACTGCCGCTCACTGGGAGTTTTTTGTTTTTTGCATCATTCTGTATAACCTCTAGGGACTGTTGTGCGTGAAAATCCCAGGAGATCAGCAGTTTCAGAAATACTCAACCAGCCCGTCTGGCACCAACAACCATGCCAAAGTCACTGAGATCAATTTTTTTATTTTGTTAACTAAAGCTGCTGAACTGTCTCTGCATGATCTTATGCATTGCACTGCTACCACATGATTGTCTGAATGGATAATTGCATGAAAAAGCAGGTGTACAGGTGTTCCTAATAAAGTGCTTGGTGAGTGTATATACAATACAATTCTTTCCTGTGCTGTGTAGCATGCACACAATATTCAATATCCCTCATTGGAATCTAGCAACATCTAGTCAAGAGGAGAGCTTATCTTAGAGGTAGAGGTGTGTTTTATTCATATATTGAACTTTATTGATTGATTGATTTCAAGCCGCTTGAGGCCAGCCAAGCAAACATCACCTGCAAGTGAATCAGCCTGTGAATTTTGAACAGACACCCCCACAGCCACCAGCAGCATCACCTCCATCGTACACACTCACAAGCCGAGCGCCTCTCAACTCAAAAAACTGATGGACCGTCCCTGCACCACACTCCCAGACCAGATATGCAATTTATCAGCTGGAAAACATGCAGGAGGGCTTAAGGTGGGAGAGTCCTCTCTCTGGTCACGCTACAGTAGCCAGTGCTCAGTATGCTCTACCTGGGCTCATTTCACCCTCCAGCGGACAGAAGAGCCTATATAGGCCCCTCGGTAAAAGACCTGAGGCACTCCCACCCAGAGTCCTTCCACCTCTGCTCCTCTCACCGCCTGAGGGGGAGATCAGACTGGCAGGGCCAACGAGACAGGGAGTTATTATGATGCTCCTTGTCTGTGTATGTGTGTGTGTGTGTGAGTGTGTGACTGTTATTACCAGTATCTGTTCATATGTTTTAAAGCCTCCTAAGGCAAACGTTAATGCAGGATTTGTTCATCACATATTGCAGCACATACACTTACACTGTACTACAAGCAAGTACATGTCAAACATCTCCTTCCTCCTTTGAACAGAAAGGATGTGTTACAATGAGATAATAGAACTTTTAAGCAGGAAAACGGATTACTCGCTCTCCGGAATTAAGCAATTCATTACCGCCTTTCTTTTTATAACTATAGACTAATTACATTAGCCGTGATGGTTATTTCATAAGCCTGTCGTGCTGCTTGCGTAGTGGAAATGAATGGACTTACTTGGGAAGATTTGAGCCATTTTCAAATTGGTTCTGGGAACCTATAAGGCTTATGTGTGAGCCTATAGAGCATGAGTTATAGTATGGCCCTGGGTTATGACACTCACACAAGTGATGATCATGCAGGTTGATCTCACTACAGAAACATCAGTCACGTTATGCGATTGTCTCACAAGCTCATTTCTGGTGTCTTTTATCAAATGCCTTTTCTACCTCAGTCTCTCCCTTTTTCTTCTCCCTCTTGATTTTGCTTTCTTAGCCAGCCAGCTCGGACCCATCTTTGCATCTAGATTCATGAGCCATGCAAGGACTCGGTGGCCAGTTTATTAGTTAACTGGAGCCTGGTCTTGTCCTCAGCTGCTATAGCCCCCCGCTTCAAGGAGTGACAAAATGTGTGTTCGGCCCCTGATGCTGTTCCCCGTGGCACTATTTCTATTCTCCTACACTTCTCTCATCACTAAGCCTTTTTCAGCCACAGGAATGCCACTGATAGCTTAGTTATTTATTTGTCAAACGATTTTGGGTCAACCATTCGCTATTGTGCATGAAAAGACTTGGGGGCAGCCATTTCCTAGATAGCATAGCTTGTTCACTTACACATTTTCTCCATTTTGAATCCCTCAGTGCTTGTCTGCCTGCTTTATATAGTAAACCAGACTCATTTTCTGTTGGTGAAATTCTTTTATTGAACCAGATCCAACTAATAAACTGGGTAGTGTTTTAGTCTGCATGAATGGAGAATCTCTACCTCTTTATTTATGTCTTGCTGTCCATCTGTCTGTCTCTCTCACGCGTACACACACACACACACACACACACACACACACACACACACACACACACACACACACTCACACTCACACACACAGAGTACTTTGACCTCAAAGCTCAAAGTAGTATTCAACAGACCACAGTATCACTCTTGACTATTGGCCCCAATACCAAAGAGACGTACGAACTCACCATGAGATGCCTCCCTTTGATCTCTCAGTAGAAGAAACGCTTTCTCTCTCTCTTACCATGTCATACCCTTAACCAGGTTCTGAAAAAAAAAACACACTCACAAAAGATCTGCCTGTCTTCTGAAAATGTACAAAGTCTCATTGGAACTATGCATGTAATGAAGAGAGTCTGTGCTTGAAGCCACAGCCAGCACTGCATTAAAAAAGTAAAAAAGAAACTGTCAACTTCATTGGATGTTCCTTTGCTTTTATTTTATTTTAGAAATATATTCGGAATGGAGAATGGCATGTGGAAAGCTTGGCGTTATATCAAAGGGAGCGCTGTTGAATATATAGACTAACGCATCTGCATATAAATACAGTGCATTTCAATGGTTTCTTAGTTACTGTACGCTTGAAGGGTAAAAAAACAAGGTGGGCATAGTAGTTTAAGGTCATGAAAGAAGATGAAAAGAACAGGTTTAGCGCAGGCTTCTGACTTGAGCTCAAAGCTAGACTGTACTTCTCAATGAGCTTGAAGTTATACCCTATTATGTCAACATACTATGTTTCATATACAATTCCCTTCTGTTATAATGTGATATGCGTGCGGACATTTCTAAATTCACATATTAACAGGAGCTCCAATGAATATGCATGGAAAGATGAGAGGAACCATTTGCATAAGGCAAAGTATGCGTACAGCACATATACATAAAAAAGTCGAAGCTGTGCATGTTGCCTTTCTTTTAGTTGCCAGACCAAGGCAAGGGTTAGCCCCTTAGCAGGTTTTATGCAAGCAGATTAATGCTAATGCTTTCAAAGCCAAGTTATTCATTGGTTTAAAATTTTAACACCTACAACGCAAACATATGCAGCAACATGTGCTAGCATATTGAGTATGGAGGGGTTTGGTAAGATGATGGATCTCACACTGCTGGGATTGTCTGGGGTTAATTAACCTCCAGTGAGTTTGGTTTCACATCTGATGTAACACATTCATTTTGTGACATATTTATTTTCACATTTATTACAGCAGCTAATAATGGGACAGCCAGACATCTGTTTTGGTTGTGTGCTTTGTATTGGAGTGAGGCGCTAATTGACTGGGATAATGATAAGGATGATTGGCAAATAACATTATCTAACTAGGAGAGTATTGTGGATATATATGGATATGTCTGGATATGAGAAAGGTAGGGAGACAACATGTAGAGAAAGTAGAATGCGGAGGCATCACCTATATGTGGAACTCAACATTTAACTGAGACGACTGTTATCAGGGTTGGGGCCAATTCATGAATGAACTCATCAATTCCAATTCAGCTAAGGAATTGGAATTGGAATTTGAAAAAACCTACAGGAAACAGAATTGGAATTGAATTGGAATTTCATGGAGGTGAGTTTAATGATACCTTTTTGGGGGTATTTGATGCATAACATGTAATCTTAATATGACTGAATGTATTTGATTTGTTTAACTCTTTTACTTGATTCATAATGTTTGATTTATAATGTTTAGCAAGTCAAGACAACCTCTTTTAGCAGTGGAATTTCAGTTCCCTGTCATTCCAATTCAATTCCAACTCTGTTTTGCATTCTCAATTCAATTTATGAATGGCATGATCACTACATGAGACTCCCACACATGAAGGCATGTATAATCGTCTACAAAGTGTTTTACATATCCAGTGATTAATATGTATGAGCATGTTGTGCACATCGACTCATATCAGCGTCATTGCAATCTTGCACGACCTTACGCTATCACACCCCCATCAGGCAATATCCACATGTTTTTGACCCACACTGATGTTGGCCCCGGACCTGCATCCCACGTTACTAATATCACCTCATCAGACGTCAACAACCACCCTCAGCCATCATCCACCTCTGAAGAACCCTTGACCCCTCCTCGGGCAGCAAAGCCTGAGTTGATTGAAGAGACGAGACATCTCCCAGCGCCCGTCTGGAGCGGCAGGCCCGAGGAGGCTGCTTGGCTGCCGAGCCTCACGCTGCCAACACCGCCGCTCGTATTAATGCGCGACCATCACTCTCCCCCGCATCTAAATGTTTCATTACAGGCTAGGCTCAGACACAATTTCGCGGCCTATATGGGGCTGCTCGCCAGCAAGCGTGCTCTCTTAAGGGAAAAGTAAAGCATGACAAATTGAAATAAATGAGAGAGGGAGAGAGGAGAAGAGAGGTGGTGTAGGAGGAGGACGAGGCCTTTTCTCCGTACGGCCTTGCAGGGAGGATAGCTCTTTGTGTTCTTCTAATATCTCTCTTTCTCTCTCTCTGTCTCTGTCTCTGTCTCTCTCTCTCTCTCTCTCTCGGCAGCCAAACACCCTCCACTCTTCTTCTTTGTCATTTATCCGTCTATATAGGTGCTGGGAGTGGTGAAGAGGCATTGTTATCAGTTGTCCATCTGTTGATGGTGTGGCGTTTTTGACAAGATTCGAGACACCAAAATTGAACGGTTCCAAAATTTGAAATTTGTGTACATCCATGAACTCATTCAACACTTTGACATTCAAGAGACCCTTAAAAGTAAGATTTCAAAGTATGACCATTTTCTGCATCACACATGGAACCAGTCTACCAAGGTTATCTTGCACCATACAGTCATAATACATTTCTGTGACAGGCGATTTTATCTTTTCATACAATACACATTTGATACTAAAGTGTGCCAGCAAATTGAAAAATAGCTTCAGATAAAAGCCAAACAAATATATAATTTCCCTATCAGCTGTAAACTACGAGGGATTTACAGTATGATAACTTGTATTATACATCTTTGATTGTCCTTATCTATGTTATTTTATGGGCTAAAGGGCTATGACCCTCGGAGCATCAAGGAAATGACAACTCAATTCAGATAATCTGACCAATTATTTGGCAGACTCAAGATTGTGAGCGGGCAATGTGTTCAACCCTCAGGTCAATCTTTGGGGATGGTCTAATAAAACTAAAAGCTGGAAGAGGATCTGTGAAATCTTCATTAGTTTCAATACTGTGTCATATCAAGATTTGTGGCATTATAGCATTGAAATACGACATGTCAGATATTGTAGTGGGAGACAAAATGGAGACACATGAGTTGAGGAGTACAATGCAGAGGATAAAGAACAAAGCCTAATTCTCATTGCTTCATGGAGCATTACAGTTGGCTTCATATCGGCAGGAGCAAAGAGGTTGCAGTGAAACTCATAGAGGCAGTGTTTTCACAGCTGCTTTTCAAGTCGGTATGTGACAGGTTGTTCGCACACGTATGGAGAAGTACAGAAGTATGTGTGCACACACACACACACACACACACACACATACACACACACACACATACACACTCCCCACCCTCACACAAACCCCATGCCCTCAAACCCTGTAGCCCTCATATCAACGAAGCTGCACCGATATTCCGACACAGCAGGTGTGTTACCGTAGCAACAGGGCCCTTTCATCTGCTGATTCCTCATTGGGTATGCAGATTCCGTTTGGCGGCCCCTTCCCCCTTCCCCCTCGCCCACCCCACCCGCAAGCCAGTCAATCACACTTTCATCTCATCTCTTCCCTCTGATTGGCTTGTTCCTCTCATGCCCTCCTTCAAAGTATTGACCTTCATACACGGCTGACTGCCGAATGACAATGAGGAGAGAATCACCTGTACTGCCGGCAATGCATGTGTGTGTGTGTTTGTGTGTGTGTGTGTGTGTTGGTGAAAGAGAGGGAGAGGAAGCGAGAGAACTGCTCAGTGAGACAGAGTGGAAGAGAAGGTACACCTGTTGCGTGTTTGAGTGCCACACAATCAAGGCTCAGGACTTTTCTGGCGTTGGAAGCCAGTGGTTCTTGACAATAATGCCTGGGTGGAGAATGGGGATCAGAAACGGACAAGTGGCTCATAGGTTTGGTCTCGATTCAAAAAAATACAAAATAAAAATCACTTTTACACAACTGTTACTTGCCCTGACAGCCATGGGATAGATGGACAGACAGACAGAGACAAGACATGGGGACAGACAGAAAAAAACGGTCCTATGAATAACAATAAAGTCCATGAGGATGTGTATGTGAAACCACACTGGATCTATGCCTGTGTTGTCAGAAAGCACGTTAAAGAGGATGTATGTAATTTGATGTTTTTGACAGGGGAAGATTGACAGATATGAATAGTTATCAGATATGATCTAGTTTGACCGTTTTGATTGATTGATTGTGTATGTCTGTGTGTGTGTGTGTGTGTGTGTGTGTGTGTGTGTGTGTATGTGGTGCACATTCCCGCATGCGGCTCTGCAGGAATCTTATTATCCCTGCCTCTGTTTTTGTTTTTTGTTTTTTTCTGCTCGACTTCCTTGGGGATCCCCGGGGAGTCAGAGATATTGACTTTCTCTCTTCTCCTCCTCCAACCTGTGAGCTCAGGTTGTTTGCTCCGCTGAGCTCCAAAGGCCGGCTGCGGCATTGTGGGAGGGGAAATGCGGAAAACTCAGTCCTGATTCTCCGGTCAGTTAGCTCCTCTTATCTCGTCTCATCGCCGAATGCAACCTTGGTCTGCGGATAGTCAGGCGGAAGACCTTTTAGCAGCTCCCATCGGAAAACCTTGTGGTATTAACTATGTGCTGTAAAGGCGGCAGGTTGGTTCGGGAGGCTGCCTAATAGTTTAAAGACTGCTTATTCCATCCCCAGCATGACAGTGCCTGACAGTGCTTATATATTGTGTAGTGGTAGCACTCTGACTCAAAGACACATGCCAACTCTTGCTGTAACTGGCAAGTTATCGTTCTCATTTTCATCTTTTTTTATTCTTGTATACAACTTTTGTTTAATAATTGAATGGTTCTTGCTTCTTTGAGACAGTGCAGAATTATTCCTTTAAGCTGGCAGCCATGAAACATCAACAGGACTCCTCAACATCTTCTCCAGGAACTCGGCAACACCTGACTCTAAGCCGTTCTGAGGCTTTTCCATGTCAGTGATGCTGGTGTGATGTGAACTGTCAATCATTGCCACTTACAGGCTGGATCAGGCTTTAGTGCCATTTCTGATTAACCGACGATTACTTTCTTCGTTGAAGTCAGGCAAACAAAGAATATTTTAACCTAATTTGTCACTGGGCTACATTCTCATTAGTTTGTTATGAGGCTTAGCACATTGCAACAGAATTGAATTAGTGGATCATGTTTATCAGTGACCTTGTGTTTGCCTTTGATATTGAGACTAGTAAACTTTGTATTTACAATATGAGTCAACGTGTTTTCATTGCTGACGTTTGCCTATTTGAACCCAGCATTTTCTCACATCTGTCTTCATACAACCTTAACAACAATGCTGTTATCTTTGTCCACCTAGCCTTCATCTCACCCAATTCATTACCAAAACAAAATGGACCCTCAAACACCTCTCTCTACCCATAATCCCCTTCTCTCTGATCTGACTACAGATGTGTCTGGATTGGATCAGAGAGGAAAAAAACACGATTTATCGACACGCTGGCTCTGGCATTTGAGACAACAAGAGACAAAGACACATCAGAGACGGAAAGAAGTGCTTTGTTCCATCCGTCTCTGGTCCGAATAATCTGATCAAAAGTGCACAACAGAGAAGGAGCCTGTTGGCTCTGTCATAGACAAACTAAATTTGATTCACAGCAGGGTTTCTGGGAGAAAAAAATTGAGCTAATTTGGAATGATAGAGCTCTGGAGCTAGGGGTGTGTATGTGTGTGCACGTGAGCATGCGTGTGTGTGTGTGTGTGTGTGTGTGTGTGTAGCTGAAGCTGCAGAGTAGAACATCTGCACCAGAAAACTGTAGACACAAATTGAAACCACATTTCATTTCATTTTTTTTTTTCATTTTAAACTTTATATTTATAAACTTTATGGCTCCTCAAGTCCCACCACCCTGCCTCTCTTGCTCTCTCTCTTTCTCTCTCTCTCTCTCTCCTCCACCTGGCTGCTTGCTGTTGATGGATGGGTCAATTTGGCCAGACCCAAGTAGATCATAACATGCTAGTCCATGTGATGTGACATGGCATCTCCTTATGAGATCCCCAGTGATATGCGAGCACGCGCGCGAGCGCGCGCACACACACACACACACACACACACACACACACACAATCGCTGACTGACAGTGTCAAGGCTCTGCTGGGTGCACTGGGGTACAAGAAGGGTTAATGAGAGGGAAAATAATGTTTTGCTCCTGGTCTCCCTCCATTTTACCCGTTTACCTTCCTTTGAATGATATTTAGGCTTCATCTGACTGTGCCATGTATTTTCAGAACATAGTAATAATACATTTTCAAATAGTCTGGTAGTGGTAGTGTTGCCATTCTCCTAGATTTAGCATTTTTCAAATTTTCAAATTAGATACATAAAACACACACGGTCTTAAAACACATTATGTCCTAAACACACATGTCCTTAAATAATATATCTATGTAATACATGTATGTCTGTGGAGAGGTTTGACTGAATGAACGTGAAGCATTTTTATACGTTTCCTGCTCCCTGCTGTTTGAAACAAAGCAATCCTTTGATTAGTTTAATATTTTGTTAGACTTTGGTAAAAAAATGTTAATCACTATCAACTGCTACACATTTAGCTTCACTCTACATTCAGGTTTGATGCATCTACAGTATCTGCTAGTGCAGTTGTATGTCAGCTATTGGTTTTTCAAAATGCATTTTCAAGGTATTGTACAGTGATGGTTCATCACAAGACAAATGCTCTCTCTCTCTCTCTCTCTCTCTCTCTCTCTCTCCATAACTGCTTCTCTTACTCTCTCCATATTCGCTTCTCTCTCTTTCTCCACTCCTCCTCTGTCTCTGACTCCATTCCTAGTTGTTTTTATTACGGGAAAATGTTGGCTCCGCCACTTGTCCATTAAACACCTTTGAACTTTTCTCTTCCTTTCTGCCTCTAATTATCAGGATGTTGCTAAAAAGCCCCGGTGATGGAAAGAAAGAGAAGAGAGAGAGATTCAAAACATTTCCTCACACAGGGTGCCATGGCAACCATTTGGTTATAATTTAATGTCTCTTTGTTGTGCAGCTGCTGAATAGAAAGAGGAACTCGCCGCTGAAAGGCCGTTCATTACACCGCTGGATGAATTCTAATAATCTGTCGTCTCTTTTTTCCTCTTTTCTTTATCCCGTATCTTCATCCCTCCACACTCCCTCTCCCTTGTTCACTTAGCTTTGTAAAAAGGGTCAAAGAGCAGCCTCATCAAAGGGTCGTTTATGATTCTCAATGGGGAAGTAGGCTTTTTCCTCGCCTTAATGGGGCTCGGCTCAAAAGAGGCATTTTGGAGGGACCAGGGAAAGGGTTTTATTCCCAAATGGAGCTTTATGAAAGAGAACTATGAAATCAAGGGGCTTTGTTTCATGAGGGGCACTATTGGTGGGTGGTGCCTGCAGAGGCTTGAATGGAGCGTACCACCTAATAGAAAGCTGGTACAAGAGTGCCCTAAGAGGCACTTCAGGAAGGACAGAGGAAGTGTGTTCAATCACTTGTGTTATGGAAACAAAAGAAAAATGAGCAGCACAGAACATAAATAGTAACAGGAAAAGCTAATTATTACAAGTTGTTCCATGTAGCGCATCAATTTTTGCCAATAAAGTATGACTATACCCATTTATATTGGTTAAATAGTGTGTACATATCCCCAAGAGACTGATATTGTAAATAGAACTTGATCTATTGGCATTCTGCTCTTACATTGTTTTACATAGATGCATGACCATAGCAATCACCATATTGATAAAGTTTCATTGCTTATATTATTACCACAAAGTAATTTACTCATTTACTTGAAACACACTTGCAAACACACATGCATGCACACACACACACACACACACACACACACACACACACACACACACAGACGCCAACAGCACCTCAGGCAACAATAATCAATTAGAATATCCTGGCAAAGGCTGGCTGCACCATGTAAATGATTTGATACAAATGAGCTTTTCCTAATTAAACGGTCTAATTTGCTAAAAGGGGTGTGAGAGGGAGGTTGGTGCCGGTGCCAGCTGAACTGCGCAGCAACAACAAAACGCCCCAGGTACTGTTGAAGATGATAAATGTGAGTAAAGCTGTGTGTTTTTGAAATGAGCTGTTACGGCGAACATGACATGTGCGTTTGTGTTTCATAGGAATGATTTATTTCCTGCAAACTCCATTGTATAGCTGAAAGAGATGCTTTCATCATCTTGTACAAAACCCAGCAGAAGACACTTCATTTCATCGTTTTTGAGGTCAGTTGGGTTCACAGTGATGCGTGCTGAGCGAGAAACTTGGAGAAAATCAAATCATTCCTTGTCTTTGAGTTATACTGAGAAACACGTCACTGTAGCGTGTTCTTCACTATGCTTCTGATCACTGTTACAGCTGGCATTAGCATGAATCCTGGGTTATCGGATTGTAATCGAATAAAACAAAAAAACATAAAATCCAGGGGTAAATGCACCCAAGATGCATTGAAGATCCCACCATCCAAACCCCCTGCGGAGAGGGTCAGAGACGCATTTTGCCACATTAACAACTAGAAAATGTGCTCAGTAGAGCACAGACCTCCGCCATGTCTGACAACACCCCACAAGGCTTCACCCAAACATTACAAAAACCATAAGATGGCCCAGTGGTTCTTCCCTGCACAACCTTTTGTCAGAGTTGTAATATTATGTGAATCTGTTCTGAAATGAAAAAAAAAGCACCTTTTTGTGGAAGACCACGCTCACCACCACACCCCCTTTTGGCCAATCGCATTGAAAACTTAATCAGTTCTTCCTTGGCCCATAACCAACCTTCATTCCAAGTTTCCTGCAAATCCGTGCCCAACTTTTTGAGATATCCTGCTAGCAGACAGAAGTGTAAATGCAATGCGCCCCCAATCCACATATAGGAGGTACGTCAGTGCAAATAAACATTCACGTCTGGATCCAAAAAAGAAATACATGCAAAACAAAAAGGCAGCAGGCAGCTCAGATAGTAATATTGGTATATTAGAATCAAAAGTCAGGATAATGATAGAAGCGATTTGAGATATTTACAGTATATTTTAAAGAATGTAGATATTATACAAGAGTAAGTGACGTGACTGACAATCTGCGTTTTGGCGAGGAAAAGAGAATGTCATTGTTTATGCCGGAGACACATTTTAATGCTAGGTGTAAATATAATCCAGCTATATCAGATCTAGACACAGTCCAGATACCACACACATGTTAATCCCAGGTTTAAAGGGGGCCCTAGTCTCTTGAAGATAACTGATGGCTCCCAAACTACTGCTTAATACTGATTCTGGTCTGCCTGTGAACTTTCAGGTGCAGTATTTATTCACATACCAGCAGGTCACTACTGAAGACAACAGCAGGACAGACACAGCAGCTGTGTAGCGAGTAAGAAACACTGCAGAGAGGGTAATATACTGTATGTCCAAACGCCCAGTAGAGGGTGTGTGTGTGGGTGTGTGTGGTGCATTAGTACAACTAATGAGGACTATAGTCGTATCATTAGGGGTGGGGGGTGCAGGCTGCCAGGTGATGTAATGGAGAAGGGCCTGGAGGGCACCGCTAGACATTTTAATAATAAAGAGATCCCTGCTGAGTATGGTCTGTGGATGTGTATGTTTGTGTGTGTGTGTGTGTGTGTGTGTGTGTTTGTGTGTGCGTGCGCGTGTGGATGTGTGTTTGTGTAGAGCGTGGAATAAATTCCATGTCGGGCTGCAGCTCAGAATCAGCCTTCAACTCCCTTCCTTCCTTTCTCCTCAATCCTCCCCACTATCTATCCATCCTCACTCCATCCTTCACTTGCAGAATTTTCCTTCGCTGCCTCCTTCAAGGCCAGAGGATGGACAGAATGAAGAGACAGAAAAGAGAAGGAGAAAGAGAGAGAGACAGAGAGACAGCGCATGCCAAAGTGAGTGTACATATACCATAAACAGCTTTGAGGATTGTATGTTGCTGATGTGTGCAGGTGCCCTTTGTATGCATGTGTGCATGTGTGTGTGTGTGTGTGTGTGTGTGTGTGTGTTGTCTCCTGGGTGCTAACACTATACGGATGCAGTATCAGCATGTGAGAAAAATAATCCAGCGTTTCACCTTGAGAGAAATAAATAACACCGGCGACATAATTACAGGATCCCTGTCTGATTCTCTGTTATTTTCTATTTTTCCCTTCTCTTAATCACTGTCTTTCCCACACTTCCACCTTTGTCTGTTTTTATGCTTCTCAGCCAACATGCTCTAATCTCAAATACAGGGGCGGACAACCACTTAAACACCTGACCACTTAAATCCAGCATGGGGAAATATTCGTCATGATATATGTGGACTTCACCAACAAATCAAGTCAGGAAACCTATGTAATAATTAAGCTTTCACTTAAAGATAACCTGTAGCAGTTAGCTGCCTTTTATCATGCATGTAGCTGCCATCAGAGTCAGTTATACAGTTTAAGTTAATTTAATAATTTTGAGTTAAATATAAGAATAATTTACATTTTTAATAAAATAATATTTTTGTTAATTAACATAAATATAATTAAGAACATATGTCTAAAGGGACCTGTCTAATATTTCCATAGCGGAACATATATTCTTGTGTTGCAGTGGGGTCGGGTCATTATTATTAGTTACGCTCTACGGATTGCCACGAGAGGCAGACAACCTGTCAGGTTCAAAGGAGGATGATGTTTTAAGTTACGTTGCTGTATAATGTTTCATGAAGTTTGGAATTAAGTGAAGACTTGTAAAGCTGGAAGTTTCCTTTCTTACTCCCCTTGAGTTGACGCGGCCAATGAGGTATGCAAGGTTATCTGTACGTTTTCTACATTACGCTTATAGCTATTGGATATGCTAATGGCTAGCTAATGGCTAATATGCTAGTGGAGTTCATGATAACAACGTGATAGCTTACCTACGTTTCAGTAAATGGTTATGCAAGCTATATATTTTGTGTTTGTGAGATACCTGTTTAATGGTTATTCTCTATGAGAATGTTCTGTATTGCACTGGACTCATTTTATGATTTTGTGTATTTTGTTTTATCTAGTTCTCACGGCATGTTTGACGGCATGGATGTGCAAAATAAATGCCTGTAACCGAAAGAACGCCTTGTGTTCATGATTTTAACCCGGAGGGAAGCTATAGTGAGAACTCAGCCTGCTCGACACGAGGTGAAGAGATGACAATCTGCACCTGCCGTCGATGGAGCTACAAGCAAGTTTCTCAGAGTTTCACCGAACCCCAGCACCGAACTCTAGCATCGAACATAAGACTATGCATACACCACTAACCTAAGCAAGTGGCAAGCGGAGTTCAGGAGCATTGTGTGGTTAAGCCAACAAGAAGTAACACATTTAAAACAAGTTAAATGTTAAGGAGTGGAGTAGCCTCGTCAATTGCTTTAAAGGGACTCTATTGTGCTATGGGTGAAATGTTCTGGTGTTATGTACATGTTTATAAATTCAAGTCATTGCTGATTCCACCAGAGTCATTTACTAAGTATTTAAGTATTTTTAAGTGTAAATGACATTTAAAGGGACTAACACAGTATAAACACTATTGGTATAATTTACTAAGTGTTAAAGAGAAGTGTTCTCTAATTCACTGCGAGTGAAAATAAGTTCATTTGTATTGTGAAGAGGCGTTTATGACACATTTTAAGTCATTCTGAAAACATAGTTGGTTAAAACTAAAAGCTAATAAAGCTAAGTTAATTGCAATTAGTATTAGCATTGCAATTTAAACCATAGGCTAATTAGTAAAGTTTAAGCTAAGCTAGTTAATTAAACTAATTTTAGTTACATTTACGTTTCAAGCAACTAAACAAGGAATCATTTTAAGGTCAATTCAAACAATACTGAAAATGGCTGTGTATGAGTATGAAGCTAATAAACGGGACTTAGACAGTAATGGTGACGCTGTAGAGTTACAGCAGCAGTCTAAAAATCTTGATAATGAACATTTAGACACAAACCCTCCTAAAGAGACTGAAGTAAGTGTAGAGACCCAAGCTGCTGCAGAAGAAGGGCAACGAAGAAGTCAGAGAACACGAAAGCTAACCGAAAAGGGTCAAGATCTCCAAGAGGGCAAATCTAAAAGGCTTCAGCATTGCTTCACAATTACCTACAACAAATGGAAAGCTCTTGTTAAGGAGGCTAAGAAAGCACTTGAGGGATCTCTCTCCAGTGAGATCCTACAAGACCTCATGATCAAGTGCTTCAACAGATGTAAAACAAGTTTATGAAGACTTACGCCAATACATTGACCCCGATGGAGAGACCCGCCGCTGAGTAGACACTTGTGATGCTGTCTCAAGACAGATCTTGGAATATACATGGAATCATCTTGAAGAGAAAGACAAAGGTCAAGATTCTCGTAAAGAACAAGCATACCGGATTGAGACTGGCTTGGTGTTCTGATCTGCAGCATCCCAGAGGTCCAGTTCAAGCTCTCAAAGTCCAAGGTCCGCAAGCAGCTCAAGCATAAGATCAAGACGGTCAAGCCTGTCCTCTGCAAAGAAACAAGAAGCTGCAGCAGAGCTAGCCGCAACTCAAGCCACTTTGAGGTCTTACAAGAAATGGAATGTGAGAAACAAGAGCTTGAAAACCTTGAAGCTGAGAACAGACAGAGGCTTGCACTACAAGAAGCAGAAGATGCTGCAAGACGAAACGCATTAGAAGAGAAGCGCAGGCAGATAGATCACTTAGAGACAGTTAAGAAGATGAATGCTGCAAAAGCACGACTGCAAGTCTATGAACAAGAAGTGGGCTCAGACGAAGAGATATCAGAGTTGATCCAAGACTTCAAGCCTAGGCACTAACTGAAGAAGTCTTCCAGCGCATCACGTGGCACCACCACAATATGCCGCACATGTACGACCTGCTATGATGACACAAACTGCCACAAGGGAGCAACCTGCTGCTAACGCTCATCAGGAGGATAGCACCCAGTCTCCCAGTACCAGAGCCTTCTGTTTTCAATGGAGACCCACTAAAGTACAAAGACTAGAAAATGTATTTTCAAACATTGATAGGCAGGAAAACATTCCAGTAAATGAGAAAGTCTACTACCTTCGCAAGTATGTCGGCGGACCTGCAAAGAAAGCCATTGAGAGTTATTTCCTGTTGGGCACAGATGCAGCCTACCAGTCAGCATGTGACATCCTGGAAGAAAGGTATGGAAGCTCCTTCATGATTGCTAAAGCCTTCAGGGATAAGCTCACCTCATGGCCAAAGATAGGACCCAAAGACAGCGTTGAACTAAGAGAGTTCTCGGACTTCCTTCAAGGCTGTCAAGCAGCAATGTCTCAGATTAAGAGTCTTGAAGTCCTAAACAACTGTGGCAAAAACCAAAGAATGCTCACCAAGCTTCCTGATTGGTTAACAGCCAGATGGAACAGAAAGGTCATTGAGATTGAAGAAACAACCAAGGCATTCCCTAGCTTCAGTCAGTTTGTTGAGTTTGTCACAAGGGAAGCCAGGATAGCTTGTAATCCAGTGACCTCTCTTCACGCTCTGAAGTCTAATGATGGTGAAAAGGTGAACACACCAAGGACTCGAAGCGTTGGTGCAAAGGTGTTGGCAAGCAGCTCTGAAGAAAAACCAGATGCTAAAGGGTATGTCTTTTGTGAGAAGTCAAGCCATGGCATTCACACATGTCGAAAGTTCATGGACAAGTCGTTTGCAGAACAAGTCAGGTTTGTGCAAACGAAAAAATTGTGCTTTGGATGTTTGAAATCAGGACACCAATCAAAGAACTGTGAAAGGAGGAGTGTCTGCGACACATGTAAATGGAAGCACCCAACATGTTTATATGAAGATCGTGCCAAGCAGGATGGAAAGAAAGAACAATGGGACAGAGAAGGAGCCTGTGCAATTAAAACTCTCCACGTTGTCATCCAGAAGTACAGTCATTCCAAGTCAGAAGTTAACTGGGTTGCAGGTCAGAGGCTTTTATTCATCCAAGAAAATCTCTCTCCCAGTAACTTATTCAAGAAAGTTTATTCCTGCCAATCTAAGTCATATTCCTACACCCAAGACAGCAAGAGCATGGTCTCACCTAGAGCACCTTGCTGAAGAGATTGCTCCTTTAATCGAATGTGACATTGGTCTGCTCATAGGTTACAATTGTTCTCAAGCCCTGCTACCCAGAGAAATTGTGTCAGGCAAAGACAATGAGCCATTTGCTCAAAAAACAGACCTTGGCTGGAGTATAGTCAGCTGTGTCAATCCCTGTGTCGACTATGGTGATGCAATTGGAAGAAGCCACAGGATTGTTGAGACAAGTGACACCCGATCTTCAGTCGCCTGCTAATCTAACAAGTGAAGCTTGATACATATGCTGAACACAACTCAAGGAATTAGTCACTCCACCAGATGTGATAAAGGTGCTTGAATCAGACTTCAACGAAAGAACCGTAGAGGATGCTCACTTCTCTCAAAAGGATCTGCGCTTCATATCAATAATGGGGGAAGGAATACCAAGGCAAAATCAAGGCAAACGGTGACTGCGAAATGCCTTTGCCATTTAAGGAAGACAGGCCGACTCTACCAGACAATAGGAAATGTGCGAATCACCGTCTCAATTGTTTGAGAAGGAGACTTGAGAAAGACAAGCAATACCATATGATTACGTAGCCTTCATGAGTGAAACGATAACTCGCGAAGATGGTACCAGAAGAAGAAATCGACAAGAGCCCTGCCTGGTACATTGGAATTAAGTGAAGACTTGTAAAGCTGGAAGTTTCCTTTCTTACAAAGCCAAATGCCAACTTTGACCAAAAGCGAGACGCAGATCATTTAGGCGACGGCTTTGGTGACAATTTTCTCGTGAACATCTTTGAGGTATTTTTTTCTTACGCTCCACCAGCGCTTCTGAAGGACAAGTTCGATTGACAGTTCTTTGTAAAACAGATCACTGGATCATCTCTCTGTTCAACTTTCAAAAGTCAACTTTCTACTCGGCTCTGCGTTCCCCTATTGCGGCTTACATCACACCAGCCGCTTTCCTCCATCTCTCCATTCTGCGTGTCTGACGTGCTGTAAAAGCCCGTCATCCACTCTACACAATGAGGTCAGCCGTCAGAAGTCAGGACGGAAGGATGAGGCCCTAAGAAGTGTGAGGCGCCTTCTCCTGCTCCATTCATCCTCCCCCATCATCCCTCTATTGCTCGGTTAACCCTGGAGGCACTCATGCATTGAATGATGGGTAATACGGTGTATTTGTGACAGATCTAGGTTGACTTCCCCCAATCACCTCTGCTGCAGAGGTGCAGGGAGCTTTCTCTTCAGGCACACATGCACCAAGAAATGCACATACACACACACACACACTGCATGCATGCAGGCATAAACACATACACACACACACACACACACACACACACACACACACACACACACAGTTGTATGCATAAGAATATGAGCCACTTTAAAACATAGCTGCAGGTATACATGCATCCAAACAATCTAAAAATGTGACATGCGCAAATGCAGACATACAGGCTCTTTTAAAAAGACACACACACACACAAAGACACACACACACACACACACACACACACAAAGACACACACACAGACACACCTGGCTCTCTCTCCCTTCCCTCCCTCTCTATCTCTCTATATCCTCTATCTCACTTTCTAATACTCTCCCCATCTCCCTGAGTATCAATAAATCATTCTTGGGCAGCTCCAGCAGACTAAATCAGCCGCTATGTAAACATGGCTGCTAATCCATCGGCAGCCAGCCTAACTCCCTCTCCCTTATATCCTCCTCTTCACTTTATCTAGCTGCATCCACCAGGGACCTTCTGATCAGGCAGGCTGGGAGGGGAGCAATCTCTATGTGTTTTCCCTATCTGCAGACTGCTGTACTTCACAGACTGGGACACATCAACACACAGGCACAGGCGCAGACAGAAAGACACAGACAGACGATAGATGCACATGTGTCTACACCTTAGTTATTTTAAACATTTGAGCCATGTCTGTCTTACATTCTGGATCTTCATACATATCCACTGTTGGGTATATTCACCAGATATCCACCATTGGAAAAAGGGACAGCTACTGTTACAAAATGTACTATGGGGACGCATGGCGACACAGTGAGCAGAGAGCCTGTGACTGCCAGTATTTGCTATTAGATGCTATGCACATCTAATTGCTATTAGATGTGCCTTTCACCAAGTTCCTCCTCCGAGGACAGAGAGGAACTGCATCAGGTGAGAATCTGTGCTGACAAGTCCCATTTGTCAAGATGGTCCAGACATGGCCCATATTGTGGGGAGCAGTCAACTATAAATCTAGAGAGATGTGATGATGTGATCCCTCCTTCTCCAAGTCAAAGTGGGATTTGAACAGTGGCTCCCACTCATCCAGGCAGCCCAGAGTAGATCCACAGGGTGAGCAGCAGTCAGCCACAAATCCAGATGTGTCGCATGGGGGAGCATAGAGGTATCTCTTTCCAACTGCCTCCAGGTGGTAGTCATCATTAAAACCATTGGGGGAGTGCTGAAGCAAGTTCAATCTCTCAATGATTTTGAAGTCATCAGTTTGAGTCTCATGGGATGGAGCCTCAACAAGGCAGAGCAGATTGGATTGAGCCTCAACATGCTGAGCTGGGTGGATGGATGCTCCAGCATTACCTAACGCTGTGTCTTCGGTCATGAGAGGAGACTCTTTCTCTGTGGGAGGAAGGTCTCCTTTGTCCATATCCAAGAGAAGTTTGTATGCTGATGAAGCTGCACTGGCTATTGGTTCCCATATATTGAGGCTCTCAAATCCACAAGCAGGTTTGGAGCCGAAACCAACAGTAGACTGAGGTGAAAGATCACAGTCGAGCTCAGCAGTCACTCCAGAGAAACTAGAGGCTTCAGCATAAAGGTATTGCTCCTTCTTCAGGACTTTCGCAAACATGCAGTTGATGTTTTCATGGCGATTGTCAGCATAAAGGTATTAAAATCTGTATTCTTAATTCAATTTGTGAATCCAGTTATTTAGTTCTCTTTTTAAACTGCATTTTCAAATTTTAAATTCCATTATTTATTTATGAATTCATTCATGTATTTTTAAATGAATTACTTATTGACTGTTTTATGATTGTTTTTGTAAATCCCTTTTTAATTTGAACTATTTATTGATGGATTAATATTTCATTTGTAAATTCTTTTTATAATTCCTCTTTTTATTGCCCGTTAAAATATCAAATAATGAATTACTTTGTAATTTTGTCTATTTATTCATAGATTAATGAATTAATTTGTAAACAAATTTATTAATGCCTATTTTTATTGAACAATTAGTTATTAATTAATGAAAAGCTTTATTACTATTTCCGTGACACTTGTGATCCTCCATAGCCTTTTGGGTATTGAAGATCAAATCTTTCAAATAATTACCTCTTGCTGCCATTAGGAGCTGCCAACATGCAAAGTTTCCTAATGCAGCTTTATGTCCTTAGTTTATAAATGATCCTCTATATTTACAGTAAGACATATTTACTGATCAACTCCAGATGATGTATTTTTTTTTATTAAATGGAATTAATTGTTTTTGGAATTTAAATATTATAGTTGTGCCACTTTCCCCCAAATGACACACATATATGGGTCAGTCTTGCACACACAGACACCAACCTATCAAATCATCCCTTCCCATTTTTTCACTCTTTCTTCCCCAAGACTGCAACATTTTCCCCTGCAGGCTTCCCATGGCCTGTAATGATTCCTCCAAGGGCTGCAGCCTAAGCAAGCTCACTGGACATCACTTATACACAGAGACCAAGGACATGAAGCTCAGCATGGGCGACCCCAGGGAAACTGAGCGAGCAGGACATTGTGTTTGTTATCGTAGCTATACAAATTCTACCATGTCCATCCACACATGAGCCTGTGCTGTGAATCAAACCAATTTAATTGCATTAACACTAGCGTGCAAAGGACAGAGAAAAGAAGCGGTCAAAGTGCACTGCTTTCATTTTTTTTTTTGCTTTTATTCCTCCTCAGTATAAAGAGGGAGGGATAGAGGAGGAAAAAGGGAGAGAAGTAGTATAGGTGCCACGGCAGAAGAGAAGCAATTAAAACACAATTGACTCATTTTCAGGGGACTCGTCCTCTCTCCCCCCTCTTTCGTTCCAATTTTTTTGTGCACAATGCACTCCTCGTCAAGGAAGTCTAAAGAAATAGTAACAATTAGAGAAGTGAGTGCACAATGGGATCAGCAGAGAAATATAAAGGGAGAGGAGAAAGATGAGAGGGGAGATACATGCTGAGGAACAAAACCAAGCCCTGGGTATTCATGTGACAATTACATACTTCTCAGAGAAATGAGGAGCTTACAAACTACAATGAGAATAATACTATAATATTCTGTATGCCAATTGATGCACTCTTTCATCCAACATGCCTTCTAATGCCATGAAAGTGCATATTTTTGTATTGGTTGGTATATTATTAAGTTTGTACTGGTTGCTATATTATTAAGTTGTATCCCACAGTATATTCTGTATTGTGCTGCAGCAACATAGGAAGGCAACAACAAGCAGTTTACATCACAGATGAGAAGTAGTTATCTTTAATTCTATAATCCAATTTTCCTTATCTTACTTATCTTACTTACTTATCATAATATCAGCTATAAAGCCTTAGCAATAACCTCTTTTGGATACTCATTTGGTAACCAAGCTCTAAATGATAGCATGAAGTCAAATTAAAATTGTTAATGGTGCATAGTTTATTTCCTAAAATCACTTTCCCAAGAAAAGAGAGAGAGACAGAGAGAGACAGAGAGAGACAGAGAGAGAGAGAGACAGAGAGAGAGAGAGTGTGTGTGTGTGTGTGTGTGTGTGTGTGTGTGTGTGTGCTAAGAGCAACGAGGTGCGTGTCTGAGTTATGAAATTCCGACGAGAGGGCAGAGGAATATGTCTCCTTTTCATTAGCTGACTGATTTGGAGCTCTCATATCCTCCGGCTTGGAGCCAGTCCAGACTCTCTCTCTCTCTCTGTCTCTTTCTCTCTCTCTCTCTCTCTCTCTCTCTCCAAGTCTAAATAACCAAATGCATTATTCAACGATACCCTGCACTCCCTCTTCTCTTAAATATTAAACTTTGAAAATAGATTTATCTTTCAAAATTCATCCAAATCATGAAAGTCATTCCTGCGCAAACACTTGATTACCCAAACAGATGAATGGGCCACAGAGAAGGGGTGTGGGGTGTGTGTGTGTAGAGAGAGGGGGGTGAGGGGGGGTGAGAGGGGGGACTAAGTGACTGAGTGAGTGTGAGAGGTACTGCAGGGAAGATGTAGGGCATATGTGAGGGCTGACATTAAAAAGAGGAGGCTGCAATGGTGGCAAGGGAGGTAAGCTGAGTTTTGGAAATGCATATTCCACAACATACACATAATAATTAAAAACAGAACATCTGACTGACTATTAATTTGTGATCCAGGTCAGATTTTTTCGCCACTGGCATAGAAACATGGAGAACTCATCAAGCCTGGGTCATATAATCTGTCCCAGAGTAGAACCAGCAGGGTGGGGACATGTTTTATTCTATCAGCTATGGTCTTTTTAAATGCACATGTAAATGCAAGTGTTCTGCTCTTGACAGTTAACTTTGAGTAGGCTGCCTGTGTTTGTATTGGCTCTGGGCCGGCACCTTGTTTATCTGCACCTCTTTAATGTCGATTTGGTAATCTTCTTTATTTATCTATTTATTACTGTTGTTGAATATTAAAGATTTTCTGTATTCTAGTACTACAACTACAACATTATTTTACTGTGCTACACTATATTTTACTATACTATACTATACTGCACTATACTATACTATACTATACTATACTATGCAGAGCTGCTCTTTTTCAACAAAATGACAAGGCAGAGAAAACGTTTTACTAATGCGTACGGACCTGGACCAGGATGGCTTGAGTTATGTTGACCAGTACAGAGGACCACAAGTGTCCCGGAAATAGTAATAAAGCATTTCATTAATTAATAACTAATTGTACAATAAAAAATATGCATCCATAAATGTATTAATCTATGAGTACATAGACAAAATTACAAAGTAATTCATTATTTAATATTTTAATGGGCAATAAAAAGAGGAATTCTAAAAAGAATTTACAAATGAAATATGAATCCATCAATAAATAGTTAATAGTTAATAGTTAATTAAAAAGGGATTTACAAAAACAACCATAAAAAGGTCAATAAGTACATCATTTCAAAATAAATTAATGATTTCCTAAATAAATAATGGAATTTAAAAATCTATTTGAAAATGCAGTTTAAAAAGAGAAATAAATAACTGGATTCACAAATTAAATTAAGAATTCAGATTTTAATCAGGCATTTAAAATGGCAATTTCCTTTCCATTTGCATTTCCATTTCCTCGCTGCTTTTCCTTTTCCTATTAGCTATTCAATTTGCTTAGTCATTTAGCTTCTCCTTTTAGCCTCTCCATTTAGCCTTTCCGTGACACTTTGGGCCTTGCGCTGGTAAAACAAGGTAAAACAATGCAAATTAGACATGGGATGTAACAAGCTCTCTGATTGGCTATCACCTGGCATGTCATAAACAGACGTATGACATGGATGTGGGAAGGAGAAGGTGGTAAAGGCTAAATGGAGAGGCTAAAAGGAGAAGCTAAATGACTAAGCGAATAGCTAATAGGAAAAAGAAAAGCAGCAGGGAAATGCAAATGGGAAAGGAATTGCCCTTTTAAATGCCTGATTAAAATCTGAATTCTTAATTCAATTTGTGAATCCAGTTATTTATTTCTCTTTTTAAACTGCATTTTCAAATAGATTTTTAAATGCCATTATTTATTTATGAATTCATTAATGTATTTTGAAATGATGTACGTATTGACTGTTTTTATGGTTGTTTTTGTAAATCCCTTTTTAATTTGAACTATTTATTGATGGATTAATATTTCATTTGTAAATTCTTTTTATAATTCCTCTTTTTATTGCCCATTAAAATATCAAATAATGAATTATTTTGTAATTTTGTCTATTCATAGATTAATGAATTAATTTGTAAACAAATTTATGAATGCCTATTTTTATTGTACAATTAGTTATTAATTAATTAAATGCTTCATTACTATTTGCGTGACACTTGTGGTCCTCCATAGACCAGAGGATCATTAGTGTTATTTAGTTGTTGTTTTTTTTTCTCATCTCTTCATGATGGTCTGTCTCCTTGCATTTAACCCCTCTTACTGTGGTACTGGGTTGCGCTTAGGCCAGAACTACACAACTCCTGTAGACTCCAATGCAATAAAGAAGTACATCTGAAACACAGTTTAGTTTATGTCTGCATGGTATTTTGTTGTTGCAAGTACTGTTGTTGCCAGTACTCCACAGCGTGGTTGCTCATGTTGTGTTAGGAAAATGCCATGCACTGGGGGAAAGTAAGGACACCAGCAGTAGGTATCACCTTCCACCTTCCACACACATCGTATCAGCGGAAATGTCAGAACTGACCCCACATCAGCATTCAGGGAAATATCTGCAAAATCTAAATTTGAATTCTGGAAACAATCTCCCTGTGACCATGTTCAATCATAGTGATTGACATTGTTGCCTTAATGAATGATATCTGACAAAACAAATTCTCTGCAGAGTGTTTTTGATGCACTTTGTAGGCATTGGGAGCTCGTAGATGTAACAACAACAACATTCCTTTAATGTTCTGACACAACACTCCTATAACATTCTGACAACATTATTAAAACGTTTTTTTGTGGCAAGTTTTTCAAATGTTCCAAGAATGTTCTTTCCCTAGTTAGAACGTTATTTGAAAATGTTCCAAAAACATAACAACAACATTCCTATAACATTCTGACAAAACATTATTAAAACGTTTTTTACAGCAATTTTTATTTATGTTCCCCAGAATGTTCTTTCCCTGGTTATGAAATTATTTCTAAACGTTCTTAAAATATGAAGTAACACAACATTCACATATTTGGAACATTTTCAAAACTTCCAAAAACATTCTCTTAAAGACCCTATAGACAACTTTTTTGCTTTAATTTATCATTATGAAGTAAATGTTGATTGCACAGTATAGAATAATGACACCATCTGCGTTTAGAACTAAACCCAACCGGCGTATGTGTGACTCAGATCGGGTAGTGACTCAGATCGGGTAGCTACAAGCCAGGCTGCTGGTGGTAGCGTTAGCCATGTTGCTAACGCTATCACTAGCAGCCAGAAAACTAACCAGAGCTACAAGGAAGCCAGGACCAGCCAGAAACAAACATCTATGTTTGTTTCTGGAACAAAACAAACAACATCTAACTATGTTTGTTTCTGGCTGCTAGCGTTAGCAACGTTAGCCATGTTGGTAACACTAGCTACGCTAGCTAACGTTAATGCTAGCAGCCAGAAACAAACAAATGATCCATTGTCCGTTTGATAATCTAAACAAAGAACACGTTTTCTTGCAGTGGCCTTTCTAAAATGAGCAGTGGTGAAAGTTACTATATTGTGTTATGATCAAGGAGTTGATAAGCAGACAGATGGTTTGTTCTGTTGCATGGAGCTAAGCTCTGATGGAAAGCGATCCCGTTGTCTTTGCGACAGCGGCGCAAACAACAATACCACTTGGAAACGCTAGGAGAGGACAACGGGGGGAAAGTTGAAAAGTTGTCTGTATCCACTAAGTTCTATGAATGCTTTCCTAGAACCTCTCTTTGTTTCAATAGCGTTTAATGTTGTACTTACTATTACTTACTATTACTATACTAACATTCCCTTAAAGTTCATTAAAGGAAGCATTTGTTTGAATACAAAATATGTATATAAAATGTCAATAACTTGAAATAGTCATCTTTTTGTATCTTGTTTTTCTGTTTTTTTCGTGCCACTTGAACAAAAGCTGTCCAGTATGTATTGCTCCAAAAGAACATGCCACAGCTCAAATGTAATTCATGAAACAGTAGATGAATTGATTCAGAGAAAATGTTCAAATCATTACCACTAGATAGTGCCACACCGTACTTTAATTTCATTATCCTCACATAGAATAAGTTGTAATTGAGAGAAATAACACAATATCAAAGCTAGTGCGTAGTGCTTTGTGATATTTGCAATGGGTACAGTACATTTTGGACAATGTTCTCAAAACATTCTCAGAATGTTGCAGACAGAACGTTACACCTTTGTTACCATGTAACGTGGCAGGAACGTTCTGGATAAAACATGCTGTAATCTGTGCCCTAGACAACGTTCTCAAAACATTCTCAGAATGTTGCAGTCAGAACGTTCTACCTTTGTTAAAAGGAAACATTGCAGGAACATTCTGTAAACATTCTGTAATCTGTGCCCTAGACAACGTTCTCAAAACATTCTCAGAATGTTGCATTCACAACATTCCACCTTTGTTCCCCGTGTGACGTTACAGAAACGTTCTGTAAAAAACATTCTGTAATCTGTGCCTTCGACAACGTTCTCAAAATATTATCAGATTGTTGCAGGCAGAACGTTCCACTTTTGTTACCGTGTAACATAGCAGGAACGTTCTGGATAAAACATGCTGTAATCTGTGGCCTAGGCAACGTTCAAAACATTCTACGAATGTTGCAGTCAGAACATTCCACCTTTGTTAACATGTAACATTGCAGGAACGTTCTGTAAAAAACATTCTGTAACCAGTGCCCAAGACAATGTTTTCAAAACATTCTCAGAACGTTCCATCTTTGTTAACGTGTAACATTGTAGGAACGTTCTTTGATATAATAAACAAATTCTCAAAACGTTCTCTGAACATTGCAATCAAAACATTTCTCTTGTAACATTGTCAGAACTGTCAGAATGTTATGTAATGTTATTGGAACGTTCTGTTCTAGCTGGGTAGGACGAACCAAAGTCTGAAAGTCTTCATTTTGTAAACCGCAATACACAGTGGATTCATAAGATGCCAGGGTCATTATACTGCCAGTGTGGGACTTTGCAGTTGCCATAGTTGCATTGCGCTGTGCAGCTTCTCTGTATCTTTCTCTTCAAAAACATAATTGGGGGAGCTTTTCTATTTCATATCAGAGCAGAACAGGGAAATGAGAGAAGGCGAAAGATATTACTGTTCTCTCAACATAAGAGCTGCTGGGTGAGCAAACTAGGTCTCGTTAGCCGGGCTGCCTGATAGGAACTGCAGGAGCCAGGTGCCTCATCTCCCAGCAACCTTAGTTCCAACCATTTACTTGTAATTTTTCATCCATGTGAGTTGTCTAGCACTGTAATGGCCATGCTGTCTCTTGTTTGCAGAATGCTCACTTTGGAATTTGATTTAGGTAAAGTAATTAGTGAACACAAAGCAGTGAAAAGCAAGAGTTTTTGAGCTTTATGACACCGGAATGCTCCTTTAAGGAAATGGTCCACCTGGATTACAGTTAAACTCTCTGCCGTTTTTGCTTGAATCAGGTTTATGGCACATCCTCCAACAAATTACATTGATGTTACCTTGGAGAGACTTAATGGGAGATTGGAGATACAGCCAATTTTTATTTTGAAGTCACTAAGGATATACTGCGTTGATTCCATTATCCTCATACTGCAAACCATTGTCTGTGTAGTATATTACAGCTGACATGACTGAGCATGAAAAGAAAATGTTCTATTATCCACGGTCACTCTACCATGAAAGCATTCATCTCTCTTTTCGTGATTTGGTGTTGGTGTAAATAATGACCAAAATACCCATGGTCTTCCCTCTTCATTTCCTCTCTCTCTCTCTGTCTCTCTCACTCGCTTTCTCTGCCTGATTCCACGCGCTGATGATGATAGCTAGATTAGGTTTTCCTATTGTCTGCCTCCTCACAGACAAATGCACTCATCAGCCAGGACCTTGAGGTCAGGGTCTGTAAGCTGCTATTTATTAGGCGCATTGATTCAAGAGCAGCCGGCTTTAAGAATAGTTGGATAAACTGAAAGATCCCACATCCATGTTCCTAATGAAATACTTCTGAGTGAGCTCATCTGTTTGTGTCTGCAAGGGTAAATATCTGAGTGGGCTTAAGTCAAACTCAAGTCAATACTATCCCCCAGGTATGTCTCTAATAGGTATTATCATTTAAACAGTTGGCCGTTGGTTGGGGGATTAGTGATAGAGTTGTCTTCCTGTAGCTGGGATTGGGAATTTGGAAAATGAGAGGCTATAGCGTTTGAAGAATGCAGGTGAGTTTAATATCACCCCTGAGGCAATTCATAACAACATTTCTGTATATTTTTACTTCTAAAAAAAATATGAAACTGAGAAAAAAAATGCTTAGAATGGAGGTTCTTTAAAACAAACAACACAATCTTGCAAAATTTTGTAAAATGAGCACAGATTATGTGTTGTGGACACTAATTGCAGATTGCATTCCTCTGCCACAAATTGGATTATGTGACAATAGTATGAATTGGACAAGCCATTTTCTCTTGTTCATCATGTAAACGTTAGTTAAGGCAACTAAAACAATTTGGTTAAGGTTAGGGTAAGGTTTTGGTTATGGTTAAAAAACAAACACTTTAGTTAAAAAAGAGAAGTAGAAAACTTCTTGGCACCGTCCACCACACCCTTACTCTCCACCATGCTATTTCACTGTCAGACTACCTGTTTCTAGTCGTGCATTCTGCACGTAATCCTTTCAAGGTGGAAAACATATTTCTCGCACTTTTCATGCAGGGAGCTCGTATTTGCATTTTAAGACGTTGTGCTCATTTCACAAAATTTCAGGAGACCAGGCTCAAGCAAAATAGGTAAAACTAGAGGAATCCATTTGACTGTAAATTCTGAAACCTATAGGCTAATACATGACACTCAAATATCTCTTGCTTGCTCGCACTTTCTCTTTTCTCTCCTTTTTCTCCCACCTGAAACAAATTGTCTGAGTCTTAATTACATACAAAACCAACTCAGTTGACTGTCCTTGATTCATGTGCTGATGAAAATCAATGAGTCATCATTGCTTTTTGTTATAGTGGGTGAATCATAAAGGCATTGATGAGCACATACATAACATCGGAGAGACCACAGATGAGTACAGAGCTGTGGTGACACTCGTTGACCTGTATCTATCCGCCATGCTCAAACAAAACTTCCTAACTTTCTCTCTCTGTGGATCTTTCAAAAATGCTGCTTACATAACACACACAGGCACACTCTGTCTTTCTGTCTCTCTGCCTCTCTCTCTCTCCCTCTATCTCCCAACCACTGGAACACCTGTGTATTTTCCCTTTGATAAAAACCTCAGTGATGAATAGTACAGCGTTCCCGTGTCTCTCAGTGCCACTCCAACTGACAAAACATCAAGTGCCTCGTCCTGTTCCCTTCTGCCACTGCACATCTTTTGATTAGTACACACAGCTAGAAACCTGGGCGAAGAAAGGCTTTCTGCTTTTTCCATAAATTACACATCAGGAGTCGAGGCACCAGTGATGTGTCACCCAATCATGAGTCACCCGGTGTGAGCTAGGGGAGGAGATGTGTTTGAAATGGCATTGCTGCGCTTCATTAAGAAAAAAGGTGTCAAAGACAGGCCTGTGCTCTGTGGTAGATGGCAACAGAGGGATGGTCATCACAAATTTCCTATTTGCATTTTTAATATTAAATTCCTCAATCAGTCAGCAAGAGTAGACTCTTTTTCATTATGAAAGCCTATGTGGTCATGCTTTCTTTGTAATGTCTGTCATGAATCATGGTTATGCAACGTAAACTTTGCAGAGTTATGACTTTTTCCACTTCCTACCACTTTTTCACAGCACATTCATGAAAACTAAACAGGAGAAATTAGTTAAAAAGTGTTGACAACTGTTGACAAGCAGAACCTCTTCCACTGACAATTTGAAACTGCTTTGCCCTTGGAAGAAATCATGTTCTGCAAGAGACACATAGTATTGGATTAAATGATTATGATGAACCAATGCTGCCTATACAATATCTCAAATTGGCAGTTGTGTGATATGTGTGGCAGTGATATACGATATTGGATTTAAGGTGACACCAGATCAGGTTAGAGGGGAAACTTGTGAGATAAGATAGCAAGGAAGGAATGTAGGATTTACTCCTCTAATTCCTCCCTCAGGGTCAGGCTGTTGAAATGCTCTTTCTCCTCCTCTAATATTTTCTTGTGACATTGGTAAGGAACCTCAATGAAGTTTGCTTACACTAACCGCAGCAACCCTATAGCGAAATATATAGTGTGGCTGGCTGTTGATGAAGCACTGCACCTCACAAAATATGTAAGTCCAGCTAACTGGATTATGTGGGGAAAGCCAAATCTTTTTTTTTTTTCTTTTGAAGAGGGGCTTTTGAAACAAACAAAACTTCCTCTTTTTCAGTCCCTGTGGACCTCTTCAAAACGAGGCTTACATAACACACACACACACACACACACACACACACACACAAACAAACACTGTCCATCAAGCAGAACCTTGAAAAGTCAGTGTAGATACCAGTCTGCTAAATTAATACATCTCATCCATATTTTACCCATAGTGCAATCCACATCATTGTATGCTGCTTACAACTGAACAGCTGGCCTCCTCCACCATCAACACAGACATAAATAACAGTATGAACATAAATGAATATTAATGCATATCAATTAGCATTAGCATTGTTGCTAATGTCCCAGTGGACAGGCCCATTAGCTTGAGCCACACACTGGGCTTCTGGGCCAAGGCTCATCATTTCCAGCTTTACCAGACGCAGGTGAATAGCCTGTTTTCCTCTGAGACCGCAGCCTTTCATGTCTTAGCCATGACAACAGCTTGCCAGTCTTGACAGAACAGCTTGCGCATGGCTATGTTCGACGCTTTGTGGATGTGGTTTTTGTGGATGTTGCCACCTCTCCTAAAGGCTGGGCTGGGAACGGAGACAAAGCAGGCGATCATCAACACTTGTTGGCAAGGGACTTAAAATGCTTAGTGGAACTGAAGTTTCATATTGTGTTGTTTTGTAATACTGTGAGATGTATGGAAGTTTAAATTAGAAGTTATTTTTGTGCCACAACTCCAACACAGTTTGACCCCTTATAATTTGTTTTCTAATGTGTTTGAGTTTTCATTAGATAAGAAGATAAGAAGTCAGAAGATAGATTTATTGCTTGTTAGCTCATTTTGGTTCATTGTTTTGTTTCTTTGATTATACTAGCCAAACTATTCCTCATTACATCACCCAAACTATTCTTCAGCGTACTCAAACATTTGTGTTAAGTTTCTTAAATGACTTATGATTAATTTGAATCATTATGAGTGTGCTTTATGTACACGATTTGATTGAAACATGCATTGCATTTGCATAATTACAGTGCTGTAGAGTAGGGCTTATTGTTGCGATCCAATCTAAACCACTCAGACTCAGAGCTTTATGTATTCAAGGGGACTAATATGAAATCACACAAATGTATTGTGTACAGTGTTCTCAATTATACACAATTACAGACCGGCCTTTCAGGAACGCAAAAGCCTATTTCAGGCTAACATTGTTCAGCATAAATGGTTTGTGGTTGTTTTATGGAGCTAAATGGGAGAATAATGATGAGGATACAGTGAATGAGGAGGAGAAAAGATAAACAAGAAAAAGAAACAGGAATACGAAAGTCTTCTTAAAGGGATATTTGTCATTATAAAATGCTTGTCTGTGTGAACATGTGTGAATCATGTGTGAATGTTCCTTACACATTGTCTGGTCAGGTTACTAGAACATAACTACTGTAAATCGTAACTAGTATTCAGTCGTGAGTCCCTCAGATTCAGGGAAAAGGGTGATGTACCTGCATACCTAATATAACAACCATGCCTTAAATGTTAAAGCACTGTAAGCACAATAATCTACACATCTTTATAGGAATTTTGATGCTTCCAGTCTGCAGTGGCGCCTTCACCAGCTGCTAATCCTCTGATCGAAAACCGACAGATGCGGCGTGCGCTGATAACACGTTTTGATGTCCTTATCTAGTTTCCACACTATCCAAGTGCTGTCTGGCTGTATGTGAGCTGCAGCCCAGGTGAGTCCCAGGTTACTGCGGGAGCGCCAAAGCATCGGCTGCCAGAACATCCCCCCGTCCTGAACGCTGGAGGCGAGCCCATGGTGGGCACTCGGTTAAGACCTGGCATGGACAGATGAATGGATACGATTGTCCAATGCATCACACAGAGTCAAACACCATCGCTCCTACTCACTATTACTCTCTATTATCACAGTGGTGAGGAATAAGATAATCAGGCGGCAATACTTGAGAAGCAACAGGAGACGACACTTCCTAACATGGAGAGAGGAGGTCTTAACTTAATGATGGCAATAGGTAAGAACATTTTTTTCTAAGCTGCCATATCTATCCATCTCTCCGTCCGGTCCTCTTACCCCATAGCGAAGGAACCAAGACAGTTGAAAAGACACACACATGATGTTACCCCCAACGTGGAAATGCAAACGCTTATCTAGTGGCTACTCATCAAAAAACAAGCTTTTAATCACGCGGATCAGCGACGGAGGAGGATATCACCCCGGCTTATCTTTCATTTGAGACAGGATATCAGATGAGGCCAATATGGAGGCTTTTCTCATTATAGTTCAGTGTGTCCAGGTCTCCTCTCCTGTCCTGAGTATATCCCGGGCCAAGGAGGTCAGAGATAACTCATAACTAGCCTCTCTCCTGAGACACAAGGAGACTGATGATGACAGAGTGGTGTGTTGTGGCACATTTGGGCGTGGGCATGTCCAGCTGACCCTTCATTTAATATACACAGGACCTCCCTGACCCATATGCTTTGGGGTTTGTGAGTGATACTGCCTCTCTTTTTGTATTGCTTTGTCCTGTGTGTCTATATCCTTCTTTCTGTTTATCATTGCCTCATCTCTGTTCCAATGCTCCCCCTCTCATTTGTCTCCTTTTTGCAAAGCAAATGGCATCTTCAACCTACATAGATTGATTCTTCAATTATTTTCAAAAACAGTCTCTGGCATCCTACATCATATGTGAGCATAAACAGCCTATTCTTCTCCTCCCCTCTCTCTTTCTGTTTCTCCTCATCTGTGCTCTCTCCTCTTTCCCTCTAATACTGTTGAATAATGGAGAGACTGCATGCAGTAGTCGTGCTGTCACTCAGCCAGTGAGAAGCAGGGGGCCTGCGGTGAATACATATGTGCGTGTGTGTGTGTGTGTGTGTGTGTGTGTGTCTGTTTGTCAGCCTGTCTGTCTGCATGCTGAAGATTAGCCTTGAGGGCACAGTCTCATCACCCCTACCCCACCTCCCCACCAACACAACTGAACACACACACACACACACACACACACATACAAACTTGCACTCACGCACATACACACACACGCACATATACATACACACACTTGCAGAACATGCAATCAGCTGTAACACCGCCTCCTGCTATATTCAGTGTCTGAGTGTTATATTTTCTCCCTTTTCTTTCTCAAATGACCATGTTGGAGTTAACAGCATAGAAATGGCAGCACTCTATGATGCAATAAACTCATTGTATGCTAGATAAACACCCCATTTACTAGTATGGCATATGTTAGCATTCCATATTACATTAGTGGTTTCCTATAGCAAGAGTACCGAGAGATAGAAAAACAGGGTCAAAAAGGAGATGAGAAAGAGTCACAAGCAGGTAGTAAAAAATAATGAGAGAGAGAGAGAAATCCATGGTACTACAGGGCATATACTGTATGCAATTATGTTGCATCCTATACTCTGCCATCCCTGCGGCAAGGCTAGGGGGCCCCCTGCTGCTAAAAACAGCTGGGAGGCGGACTCAAGTCATCCAATCCCTATCTTTAAATTGATGGACTGGCAGAAATGCACGTTGCAATAACCAGCGCAGGCCTCTCTACGCGGCCCTCCCACTTAGCGGGCCAGATTGCCGAGTCGTTGATAGTCTCTAGACATCGCTTTAGCTCGCAGAGAGCAACCGGGCGAATGCAACATCTGGGGTTCCGACCGGCCGAGCCAATAAAAAAGGCTGTGCATACAGAATGGACAGAATGTAAAAAAGGAAGACTACAGAATGGTATTGATCCAAAAGGGGCTCATGCAAATAGATGGAGGAAAAAAAATCTCATCTCTCTCTCACGCTCCCCGTCTCTCTTCTCCCTTTCTCTATCCATCTCTTTTCCCAGTCCAGTGCCCGTCACAGCTGGAGAGGGGCTTTTCTTTGCCTTTGGCCCAATTAGCCAGGGCTTAAGCGCAAAGCGTGTTGAGCGGGGTAGACCCAAGCTTGGTTTAGTCTAGTTCAGCATGGCTTGGCTCGGGCTTGGCTCGACTTCTTGCTTTGTGCTGCTGTGCAAGTATAATTAAGGTTGTCCTCTGACATACACACACACACACATACACACACACACAAAAAGAGGAATTATTCACGCCTCAAAATTTCTGTATCTCACACTCACATTTTAACACAGGGTTATTCTCTCTCTCTCTCTCTCTCTCTCTCTCTCTCTCTCTCAATTTTGCTCTCTCTTTCACACACACACACACACACACACACAGGCACACACACTCGCCCCCACAGCACACAGTTTGGCTCAGCGATCTGGCATAGCTTCACAAAGAGACAAAAACTCCCAGGAGGAAGTGGGGAACAATAGCATTTCATCCCTCTCTGTAATAACCCTATAGCCTCTCTGCTCCTCCAACCCCCCAACTCTCTCTCTCTCCCTCTCTTTCTGTCTCTCTCTCGCTCTCTTGCTCTCTAATCTCAGTCACTTTGTTCTGTGAATTCATTAAGCCCTATTCTACATCGCCAGTGTCAAGGATCAATGGTTGCCATCGGAGCAGCTCCCAGCATGCATTGCCACGCATGGCCATTTTTAATGAGGCCCAGTTCCACCCGACCCGCATAAATAAAAAGGAAACTCTACTTTCATAGCACCAAAGTTGAATCTCACACAGATATTAATCAGGACGGTACATTATCATCATAAAACTGTAATTATATTAGATACCAAAAAGCCAGCAATTATTATCAACTAACATCTGTTTTGGGTTTAAACAAACAGCTCTTGGGGTGAAACACCGTTTGGTAATTCCTGGTGTTAGTTAGCATTCCAAATGCACATTACCTTAGATTTTAGTTTGAAAGCAAATTGCTCCAGGTGTATCTATTAAGTTTTCAGGTAACACTTTACAATAATTTACTAATGGTGTTCATGTTAACTAAGGTATTAATTTATACATTATTTAATAGTTTATAAAGATGACTATTAAATAATGTATAAATCAATACCTTAGTTAACATGAACACCATTAGTAAATGATTACCAGACACATTAGTTAACTGTTAATTAAGGGTTAGTTAATGCTTATTAAGCATTAACTAACCCTTATTGTAAAGTGTTACCAGTTTTCATGTTAAGAGGGCCAAAGCTGAGTCTTGGCTGGCTTATGGGAAATGACTAGAGGGGTCTGGTGCAGCAGGAGTTCACTAAGCATGCTAAAAACATGAACTCAAATTGACAGAACAGCAGCAGCAATTTCAGATGCAATACTGTGGGTTGAGAACACAGGTGGGACCTAAACGCAGGACACGGACAGGGTGGTGTTGGTAAGGAAAGGTTTTATTGTAAGGGAGGATCTGGATGAGGGGCTGATGGCAAGGGAATGGGAATCCGGTGGCTGCAAGGGGGAGTGATGGTGAGGAGGAGCGGGGCTTGGCGTGAGTGTGGGATGAGGGGAAGCGTGGCAGGCAGGGGTAGCTTGGAGGCTAGGAGGTGGCTGGCAGGCAGGCAGGGAGACTAGCAGGAAGACAGGCAGACGGGTGATGGTCCTGGGATAAGAGAGGCTGGTTAGTCACAGGAAACACAAAGAGACAAAGTCACTGGGATGCTCTAACTAGATTGGCCTTGAAGCGTAACTACCACTGAGGTTGAAACAACAATCTGGCGAAGAATAGTTGAAGAGCCGGGGTAGATATACTGCAGGCAGATGAGCTGATGAGAGGCAGGTGAGCAGACTGGGAGAGGTGATGAGCCGATTGCAGACAGGTGTGCAGGATGAGCAGCGCCGGGAGCCAGGAGAACGAATAAGGGAGACCACGCCCACGCCAATACACACACAAACAAAACATAGTCAGAGAGAGAGAGACAGACAGGGGAGCACTGGGAACACAGGGAAGGGGAAACACAAAGAAACACTAGGGAATCTTCTGGGGGTACGGCCACAGCCGTAACACTGTGCTTCTAAACAGGTTTAGATTACAGATTTATTGACCGACTGTGTGGAGGCAGAGAGGCAGCCCAGTCTGGTTTGCAGGCGATAGGCAGCGAATAGTAATAAATGAAGAGAGAGGGGAACTTGACACCTGCTCCAACTGTCTGTCATAGGTGTGATTTCCATGGTCAGGTCATCATGGCTGACCCAGTAGAGATGGACAGATCAGATCATGGGTCGGTTTGTCAGTGCAATCTATGCTCATCATTGCACAGTAAGGTCTGCATACAGAAAGGCTTCTGATGGCTTGTCTCATTATTGCACACAGACTCACACAGGCACAGACGCATACACACACACACACACACACACACACACACACACACACACACACACACACAGACAAATTCAAGCACATTGAGGTATGCAGGCACAGACAAGTGCACACACACACACACACTCACACAAACAGATAATTGGGCAGGAAACCTTCATCTAAAGCAAAGATTCTGTGCCAGTTGAAATTCCGCCTAGTCCACCAATGAGCCTCTGGATTGTGAAAAATGTATGAAAGAAGACAGGAAAAAAAGGCACAATGACAAATCACCAATGTTTGGGCCAAGGAGAAAGAAAGATTTGTTGGCGACGCGACGTGATGCATAATGAAAATAGATGCCTGTGCGGCTAGCACACGGGCTTTCAGGGCACGCTGTTGGTCTCCATTTAAAATCAATCCTGTCAATGCATCATAAGTTATTTTGACAGGGAGCAAGAGGCACTTCAGGAAACACCAGTTTAATGATGTCTTTAACCTGCCGGTAATTGACCTCCGAATTGAAAGGGAGAAACAGTATTAAAAGCCTGGGGCAGGCGATTATAGTTCTCTGCTAGTTGTGCCTGCCATACATCATTTCTGATCAGACCTGGGTCAGCATAAACCACAGCGTTTTTCTTCCCCTTGTAAAAAAACACAGAGGTCTGTGTACAGTAGTGAATGGCTCCAGTGCTGGATGGAGAAATGGGGTATGTGCTAGATTGGATTTATGTACTGTGTATACTGCTGCCTTGTGTTTTTACACCCTGCTGTACATCAAAAAGTCACAATGTGTGCCAGGTTGGGTAGTTGCTACCTTAGGAAAAAAGAAAAAGGATAAGATACCAGGGAATGTTTGTGGATTCTGAGATAGCTGGATCTTTGGAGATGTATTAATATTCTTGCAGCAGGCCCTCCAAGCCTGGGATAAAAGTGCTTCTTCTGCGTGAAGAAGTCTGGAGCTATTGTAAAAGCTTTCAAAGTAAAACTTAATGTAGCATTTGCTTTCACTCAAACACATGCACACACACACACACACACACACACGCGCACACACACACAAACACACACACACACACACACACACACACACACACACACACACACACACGCGCACACACACACAAACACACACACACACACACACACACACACACACACACACACACACACACACACACACACCCTCTTTCTCACTATAAAATAGGCTTACAATCAACATCAGTTGGCAGAACACAGAGACTTAAGTACATACCATCTGGCTGCATTAGGAATCCAAATGACATTTGATTTATGTCTGAGCCTGGGGAGAAAGGCATTAGCCCGCTATCAATTTACTATCAATTTGTCAAGTTGTTCAAATTTTCACCATGAATCTAATCATATTCATTCACATTCATATTGCAAATAACCACCAGAGTTGCGTACACTGTATCTCAATCTGCCAGTTATGTCAACATCATGCAGCCCCGCATAGCCAGCACCATACAAACATCAGCTGTTCCTATGCACCAACCATAGCCAGCACCAGCTTGCAGCAGCATCAGTGCCAGCTAATGCCCGCAGATGACAGAGCTTGCTCCAGCTTAATTAATACTGGAACGATCCATGCAGCCATCCCAAGCAACCAAGCCCCCCCCCCCCCCCTCCCCATCCCTCTTTCGTCCCTAGCTCCCCTAACCCCACATCCCTGCTCCATCCCGCTGGTCCGCTAGATGGAGGTAGAATCAGACATGGATGGATATGAGCACGTTATTGAGTTTTAATATGGTGCAGGAGGAGATCTATATAGGCCAAAGAGAGAATGGAGACGCCCATGTGACTTTGGCACACGGTCGAGGGCAGCGTGCGACAGAGCAAAGGGTGGATGTTTGATTGTAATTATGGTCGTGCTTTGAGCCCTCCTCAAGAGTTGGAGGGTGGAGGCGGAAGGGATGTGGGGGCTGATTGAGGATGGGGGTGAGGGGGGGATGAGGGAAGATGGAAGAGGTGGAGTGTAAGCATGGGTCCATATGCTGCTGGGATGGTGGGAATCTCCAAAAGGAATTTTCTCCTTGGCTAGGTCTCCCGGATGCCTCAGGATGCAGACCAAGGTTGAGCGGAGTGATGAAGACAGAGACACACACACAGAGACACACACACACACACACACACACACACACAGAGGAATAGAGAGAGCATGAGCAAGGTTACAATGGCTACACGACTCTGTTTGCCAGAAAACAAATCAGAATTTAAACAGTTGTATGCAGCGATAAGAGTATGACATCCCACTCGACCTCCCTAAGATACTGGCTGCTTGAGTGTAGCTTTGTAAATTTCTCCTTTGGCATCTTCTGCAGTGAATATTTTAACACTGCACCTGTGATTCAAAGGTGCTATACCATTGATATTAAGGACAACAAACTAATGACATTCAGATGAGCATGAGTCAAGGAGTAGGGATTTCAGCTTCCTGACATTCAAACATACACTTGACATTTCCTTTGAAGTGCCTGGTGACAAGCTGCTTTATTTAAAGAGTTAATGGCATTTTGGAGACTCTAGAAATAGATGAAAGAGCTATTTGACCAGACACACAATGGGTGGCAAGAGCCCTCATAAAGCACATTGGAACAGCACAACAATTTCAGTAATAACAACTCACAGCTCCAGTCAAAACAGACTCTTGTCATAACTGGCAAAAACGTTAAAGGGAAAATCCACCCTAAAACAGTTTAGCACTATTAGAAACAGCTATTGGCAATGTGCCTTCCATTTCTGGGACCATTTTGTTGTTTGGTGCTGTATTTTTCTTCTTCTTGGATATGGCCAAATGTAGATGACGTGATGTCACATTGAAATATTTCCAGCGCAGCTACAATGGATTTTGACAGCAGGAAATGTTTCAGCCATCTAAAACACCAACAGTAAACATCGGACCCTAACCATTTTTCACCAACGTTCAACAATCATACAGGAAGAAAGGCAGAGAGACCATTTTCTCCACTGACAGTAGCTTCAATAGACCAGAATGCAATGCAGACACATGTTACGTTTTGAGTGAGGGACATGACTCACTTTTTTGGATGTTTCCTTTAAAGGCTGGGGTTACTGATGGTTAGCAATTGAGGGTGAAGAATATGAGCGGCCTAATTGGCGCTGCCAGTAAAACCAGACCTGCAGCAAAGAGACCAAGCTTATTGTCAAGGTCTAATGATGACTGATGGTATGAAGGTTTAATGACAGTCAACCACAAAAAGCTAACAGTCCTTCATTTGTCATTCCATTGATAATGGTGCTATTATATTATTGCACATCATTTATGAATAACTAGTATAATTGAGAGAACTAAGAAATAAGGTTACATTAAACATATAGCTGCAGGAGTGGCAATGAAAAAAACCTTGCCTGGGAACAGTGCATAAATAGATGGTGCTCTTTTGCAAAGAAGTCTGATAATGACAGAAAAAATAAATACAGACATTGTTCTGCCAACGGCTGTCCAATCTGTTATTAATGTTGAATGCCCAGTGAAAGGCGTTTCTAGCCAATACCAACCCGGCTGGCTCGATACTGTACAAACACAGTTGTCCTGTCGGCAATGCTGAGAGCAACAGAAGGGACAACACAGGACAGGTGGCGGCTACATGTGATTCATTGTTCCTGTAAGAAAGCACCAGTCCCACTGGTCTCAATCACTCCTCTCTCTCTCTCTCTCTCTCTCTCTCTCTCTCTCTCTTTCTCTCTTTTCTGTCTCTCCCTCTCTCTATCTGTCTCTGTCTCTCTCTCTCTGTACTTTCTCTCTCATCTGTCTCTCCTTCTCCTTCTCAGATTAGGTGTGAAGAATAATTAGCGGGTACTGAGGGGCCCCTGGCGGACTGGATACTCATGGGAGCCTGGTCACTTTCTCCACCACCAAATGTCCCTGGCAACACAGCTGACAGTGGGCCTCGCTGCATTGGTAATGAGAGTGCTGCTCTCACGTATTTGTGTGTTTGTGTGTGTGTGTGTGTGTGTGTGTGTGTGTGTATGTAGTGTGTGTGTGTATGTAGTGTGTGTGTGTGTGTGTGTGTGTGTAGTGTGTGTGTGTGTGTGTGTGTGTGTGTGTGTGTGTGTATGTAGTGTGTGTAGATAAACATGTATACAGGTTTGACAAAACGGAGCTCATGGATTGTCCTCCAAGGGAAACACACTCAGTAAGTGGAGTCAATTAGAAAAAAGTCAGGCACTTCATAATACTGGCAATTAGTTTGCTCCTCTCCTTTTAGCTTCTTTCAACTTTGTGATGTTCAATATAATTACTTTTGACGCGGCTGTCACAATTTGATGACGCACTTGAGAGAAGGAAATGGGGTGAAGAACTGACAATGTCTTATCATTTCCAGAAACAAAATGTCAGTATCTTGTTTGATTGAGACACACTGCACTCAAAAGAGAAGCTGAAAAGGCCTGGTGTCTTTTCCTCATTCATCTTGCCTATAAGAGTGAATTAACATTTACAGAAATTTAAACCATTGCACATCAGTGACTCACTTATCGAGGAGTGGTCTAAATGGATCTGCATGTCATGTAAAAAACAAACAAATCTGAATCTCACTTAATGTGACACTTATGACTTCCAGTCTTTCTGATGGCAACAGTGAAAAAATATTGGAAGAACATGATGAAAGCGTGGGATCAAATGTTTCCTGTGCCTGGAGGCTTTCTTCAAGGAATCCTTCATCTGTCTCAAATCTGTATTTCTGTTCTGAAGTTCCTCAAGATAAGCACAGTTGAATGAACTAGACTTACAATCTTGAGATGAGTCCAATCCTGATTTTAGTCAGCCTAAATGCTGGTTTCATCATGGCGGCCCATTCACAATATTGATTGTAAACAAGTGAAACTATAAAATAAGACAAATGTTGGTAAATCAGGCTCAAAAATATGGATGAGGGTAACAACTTGCTAATTTCTTTCTGAGAATTTCAAGCTGAGAAGGAAGCACTTGGCCCAGTCTCCAGATGGCGCGTGGATGTAGGAGAGACAGAGCTCCGCTGTTGCATCCATACAGATGAGTGGAAAGCTGTGTGTGTATAATGTTGGCGGGGGGTGTTCCTGACACCCTGGCATGTCCCATAATCGGCTTTTCCTCAGTGACAGCATGGAGTCCATAGGACCTGTCTCACACACATACACACACACATACACAGGCACACACACACCTGGCTGGAAGCACAGGGGGTCTTACTCTGCCAGCTGTAGAGAGGGATACACACTGAGTTAGAGAGGAACACACACATGCATACACACACACACACGTGCACAGACACACACGTGCATATACAGTATTTGAACACAAGAAGCAGCATCCAATCCACACTAGATACTGTAATTCTTACAGCAGCAGATTTCACATGCACTCACACAGACTGAGCAAGCTTCACTGTGGGAATGGTCACATTTACACATGATCTCGGATTTAAGGATTGATAAACAAAAACACCCATTCCCAGTCTCGCACTGAGAGGTTTCACTACACCACCTGCACACAGATACTAGCGAGCACCACTCAGAGCTGTGGAGAGGACACACACACACATATTCACATTCACCTCACACATGCTGTCACACAAAACGCAATCTGGGCATCGCACAGAGGTGTACGCTCTGGCATCTCGCTGATGGCTTGCCACTGTGTTCAAGCATACAGTGGGGCCTGCCATTCATACAGCCGGCTGTGGGGAGGGCGGCTGGGCAGAGACCCGGAGCCATGCAGGGAAAAGCTATTGAACAGAACAGGGAGGAGGGAAAGCTCTCAGACACTGCCGCAGCCCTTGACCTTTCTCACCAGCTTATCACCAGGAGCGGCTCCCTATCACCTAAGAATTGCAGGATTAGTCCTACAATGTCAGGATGTTATTATACAACCGAGAGTAAAACAGATGGTCGTTACCGAGGACAACGTAAAGACAGTAAAATGTGGTGCTGAGAATGAATTTTTGATGTTTGACCCATGTAATGGTGTGCACAGAGCATGACCTGTGACCGAGCACATCGGGTTACAAGGCAAATTTCTTTCTTTTTGGCTGGACGAGCATTAAGGTTTTCTTGTCTTTCCGATTTTGCCTGCTTGAGTCCACTTGCTCCGTGAGAGTCGTGGACCGTTTTCATTTCCTGTGGCGACCTGTTGAAGTCACCAGTCACTGTGTCCGACAGCCCCATGAATAACTGAGGACCGTTATCTGTTCCAACTCACCCGGGGACACCGCAGGAAGGAAATAAATGTGAAGGCCAGCGTGCATCAATAAAAGACAACAACATGAAAGACTTTGGGGAGGAGACAGAGGTGAAACTGGGCCTTTTAATAGTCAAAGTATCACAGGTACTAGGAGTCATTAACAGTCTAAGAGACACGTGTGAGTTTGAATTAAGTTCATAAGAATTCTGCATTGTAAGAAATTAAAATGAGGGTGTGTATGTTGAGTGTTATGCTAAGTACTCAAACTAAAATAAAGGTTATGGTTGGTGTTTTTTCTATGATAATACATAGTGCTATAACAAAACTCAAAGACTCACCACCTATAAACAGTAAGTGCCAGTTTAAACAAAGTGAACAAAACAAATAATACCTTTATATTTAATGTCTTAACGCTAGTGTTGTAGTCGAGACCACCTAAACCGAGACCGAGTCAAGACCAAGATCAGAGCGTATCAAGTCCGAGTCAAGACCAAGACTTTGAGGGGGCGAGACCGAGTCAAGACCAAGACCGAAGGGGGGCGAGACCGAGTCAAGACCGAGACCAGACCAATGGGAGTCCATTTTCAAGACCATGTAATCAGAGTGATGGCTCAACATTTACACCATTTCTCTGCTAAAATTCAAAAAGAAAGAAAGCATTATTTAGGAATTTAAGTAAAATACAAATGGATGTACAGTATGTACTCAGTGACGGAAGGCAATCCTTTGAAACATTGCAATTCGATTTCACTGACCTTTGGAAAGGCTGAAGACAGTGGGCAGAATGAAACAGAAGTGTTAAAACACCCTGAGCAGATAGCTTCACTAAAACATTCAAAATTATTATCAGTTTATAGCTGACCCTTGCTTTTATGTCACAATGTATAATTATTTTGATTCCTGAAATGAGAAGAAACATAAACTTACTGTCATGTATAGGCTACAAATTGTTTTTATGTTATAGTGTTTTGACTTTGACCAATGTGCCAACTTGCCCCGCTCTCCCCTACTCAATCTGCCAGAGCCCCACTGTGCAGGTGGTTAATAAACTGTCAAACTTAAAATAAGCCAAGTTATCGGTTGCAATTTGAAGGGGAAAGTTTTATATCCAATCACAGTAAAAAATAAATAAATCAGACAATGCACCGGCAGGTAATGATGTTACTGCACTTGTGGTCTCGACTGGTCTTGAAATAAAATTCCGAGTCCTCTTTGTCCGAGACCGAGTCAAGACCGAGTAAAAATGCAGTCGAGTCCGAGACGAGACCGAGACCATCACAATGTGGTCTTAAGACCGGTCTCGAGACCAAGACCGATCTCGAGTACTACAACACTACTTAACGCAGAAGGTTAATTGTACTGCCCAGCTAATTGAATGAGTGCAATGACCAAGAAATGATAGCGATATGAAAATACACTGTATTGAATGTGTGCAACCTATTGGAGATCCCTGATGCATGCAACACAACCCATTTAAACTGCAAATTAGATTAGATAGACAAATAACAATTTCGGTGTGTGTCTGTGTGTATGCGTGTCATAATTGGAACGTGCTTTGGTCTAGAATTTCCGAACTTTTAAAGTGTTCTCCAAAACAACATCCATTCCCAAGGCGCTGGGATGAACAAAGTTTACTGTAACTGCACACGCAAACTGTCTGCCCTTTGCAGCGAATCAGCAGCCTCGACAAATAGCATCAGCAGACAGATTCAAAGTATTTGTTTTTCATTAGAGGAGCTCTCTTGACAGCAAAATATAAAAAGTTCAATAGTCATGGCGGGTCCATGTATTGTGTGTTTGTGCATGTGCATGTTGAGCTCATCCATCCTGAATGAGGTTGCTCTGTCAGGTCTGTGTTCTTAATGAAGCGTAGGGGGACCACATCCCGACCACTCGCTCGCACTCCCGTCACTGCTGGGCAAACGTCCTCTAGCTTATTGCTGTCTTCGACTCAAGGTAGCACACACCCAACACACACTGACTCTCACATGCTCTACATGATGTGCATGTGTGTGTGTGTGTTTGTGTGTGTGTTTGTGTATGCGCTTGGCAACTGGCCCACAGCACAGTTAAATGTAGCCACAGATACACACTCACACACACACACCAGAGGTAATTGCCTGCCTGGTGACACTGGAATCCCTCAATCCTTGTGGTGATCAATCTTAAAGGAGAAGGTAAACAAAGCTGTTCCTCTGTCCTTTAAAGCAGTCTATCTGCCCTTGTTAAGAAACACAGCTCCTTTAAATGGACAAATGAGGAAAAGAGAAAATGCAACTGGCATGGGAATAGATTCCTATTGATCAAAAGGCAGAAAGCTTTTTCCTTTTGCTTTGCAGTGCAGTAGCCATCCACAGCTAACTACTGCATCATACATCAAGCCTATCATGTCTGACTGCTGATTGCTTGTTACAGATATGATGAAGAGATGCAGCGTAGCCACATTAATTAGGCCCTCATCACTGGCAAGCACTGAGGAGAGAATCAGTGAGGTGCTTTTGTCTGTGCTGTGTGTGTGTGTGTGTGTGTGTGTGTGTGTGTGTGTGTGTGTGTGTGTGCAAGCGCGTGCGCATGCAAACACGCTTGCACACATGCATCTGTGTCCATTACGAATATAAATTTCAGATTGCAGTTTGTGTGAACTATTTGTGTGCGTATGACTGCTGAGATCCAAGAGTGTGTGTTTGTGTGTGTGTGTGTGTGTGTGTGTGTGTGAGTGTGTGCATTCACTGTATGGAGGGAGACACACACAGAGTAGAGCCATGACTTTGGTTAACAGTAAACACACCACTGAGAGCTCATTAGAGTAGCTCTCTCTTCTCCTCGCTGCACTGCTCTAGTGACGGGGCTTTAGCTCCAGCCGTATCTGGCATCCAGCAACAAGCTAATTAGCGGCTAGCTCTCATTACAGTCAGGCTAGTGAGCAGGGCCCCTCTCCAGCACATCATCTGTAGCCTGTCAGAAACACAGCATGCATGTTACAGTACCAAACTGACTCACACTGGAAGAGGCTAAGTAAAGTGCTTTGCTAATAGACAGTGTTAGCCTCCATTTATTCCAGGCCCATCAAAATGACATCCACGGTTTGTAATGGTTGGTCTTGCGTCAGCTATTAAAGTTGTCTGACATCTTGAAGGGGTCAGGAACATTTTCTATTGGGTTAATGTCAAATATAGAGCTTGAATATTGTTTTGATTTTAGGCTTGCATTCGTATTGCATCAGCTGGGAGTACCTAAAGAACAGCATTGACCGTTTTTGCCATGTAGATAAGGTTTCTAAGGAACTAGCCTGATTGAAGACAGCATTGACTTATACCTGTAAAAATTAAATGAGAGTGTTTCAACCGCCTGGAGCATGTCACGTCATTACAGTATCAGAGCCAGAGACTGCATATTGCACAAGCTGGAGATGTTTGTCTTTCCACTTTCTCAGGAGGTAAAATATGCCAAATCGAGATCAACACATTCGTACTACTCACCAGAAGGTAAACTGCAAAATGGCATCAAAATTTTATGTGCACAAATTATGATTCCAAATACAGTGACTCACATATTCTACTGATCTACATTCCCACAGCTCTCCAGTTTCAAACTCCACTCAAAATCCACTCAATGCACTTCTCACTGAGTATATCAACAACTAAGCACCGTTCAATATCAGTTCACTTGTTTCTTGTGTTGCACCACCTTCCCATTCCCCATGTTACATTAAGTACAGTCCACTGGGGATGTTTGAGCACAACCTTAATCAGTGATTGAGGGCTGATCCCTCACCACTGCCTCAGTACACGAGCATTCCTTTTATTATTATTATTCCCACCACGTATTCTTCTCATCTTGAATGTCTTCTCTCAGTTGATGTACTATAGAATTTCAAACAAATGAAGATTAGGTGTACAGTAGGGGTAAAGCAGAGTGAAGACTCACAGCGGATGTTCTAATGTATGAAATAACTTTTATCATATCGTGAGAAAACGTTTGCTTTGATCAAAAATGGGAAATAGTTCCAAGTGAGACTACAAAGCACTCAAAGCAGGAAGTTGGGGAGACAGACCGCTGAGTCATTTCCCGGTGAGAAGAACATGTGGTGCCAATATGGCTGCTGCTGGCAGATGACCCTACCAGATCCAGATCTTCATCTCAACCTGATCATAATAACACATTTTGCCTTGTGTTTAACATTTAACACATTTGACACATTCACTTGCCCTAATTGCACCCTCATTAAAATTGTAGTATATCAGGAAAGCAACATTAGTTCAACCTGGATAGCTACCAAAATTACATTTGTCCTAAAACAAAGATCTGACAAACACAAAACAACTGATGATGTTGCCAAAATTGCAAGGGAAAAGAAGTTAACCTATTAATAGTTTAATTAAGGGACCCCATTTGAATAAAGCAAAGACATTATGTTAAACCAAAACCGAGTCTCCAAATAATTACTCCAGAAGGTTAGAGATTACACTATTACTATGCATTATTATCATGCAGAGTGTTAGAGGCTGGGGTGCAGCAGCAGACACAAGGCTAGCTCCGTATGTTCAGCAAAAGGAACCATGCATCCTTAATCAAAAAAACTATTCATCACATAGGCTACATCCACCATAATGATGCGCATAGATAAGGAGATAATAAGGTAAATGAGAGGGAGAGTTAAAATAATACCGTAGCCGGCACGGTTCACGCACTGTTGCACAGCTGATGAATGATACAGGTCTCTCTCCTCCCTTTTGCAGCTCCTGCCTCTTTTCTTTCTTTCCCTTTTGCCCACTGCAGCCTCATTTCCTGATATCGAGTATAAATGGGAAAGTGTGGTGGTACAAATAATTTGTCTGCATTTGATGTCCCAAATGCAATTTATTGGAAACATATTGACAACAAAACAAAATGTGCCAATGCAGAAGACACAATAAACCTACAGACATAGACATACACTAAGAACACAGTTTTAGCTGCATACATACTGCACTGAGACAAATGCAGACAAATATACACAGACCTTAAGACAGATGTGGACACACACACATATGTGTACACACACACTGAGCCTCTCACGACTCACCTGTTGGAGTTGGCAGATGGTTCTGCCCAGGAGAACTGGTAATAACAGAACAATAGCCAATTAAGGAGTGATTGAGAAGCCGAGGGGGCCAAGACAGTTCATGGATAGATTCAGTCAATTAGTCAAACGCTCCATTAGGAGATTGTGCACAGATGCCGTCCTGATCGCCTTCCATTATGCACAGCAATCTACTCTGTGTTATGTTTGGGTTTCTACTATATGATTATAACATGTATGGAATTCACTATATGGTATTCATGAGCATTTAAAGTGTATTAATAATGACTTTGAGCCCGTTCCCCTCCAGGTTCTGCTTCATGCGAGTGTCATGTTGTGCGACAAAGATTCAACTTAGTGTGAGTTAATCAAGACACACACCTACAGCATGAGAATCAGCAGGCACATGCAGCACGTGCTAATTGCACACACACAAAGAAGAAAAGAGGAGAGCTAGTGTGACATCCGTGGCACTCTGTAACCTTGTGACTTCGCCCAATTAAGCACAGTCTTTGCCTTAGCCTGACATATGTACATGTGCACAAGCACCCACACACGCATATGCACACATACTCACACAGGAATCTGCCAAAAGCTGAGAAAAGCATGGCGCAAAGAAGGCATATCTCTCGCGCACACACACACACACACACACACACACACACATATAATAGAGACATGCTCATGCATTAAACATGCACATGCATGCATGCTGAACCACGGAAACACACCCACACACACAGCATGCTGACTCCGCCATCCATCTCCTCTTTGCACAACACACAGACATAGAAATGCACACGTATGCGCACACACAACGTCACACATTCCTTGTGTTGGGATCAAAGATATGCTGTCTTCAGATGTGCCCTTCCCTTCTTCATGACCTTAAGCTGTCAGTGTTATCTGCTCAAGACACACACACACACACACACACACACACACACACACACATCAACCCAGAGCATCCCCACAAACTCACTTTGCCTCGAAAACACACACATGCATACTAACAAATCTCATGGAGGCAATTACAGAGCTGAGGCTGAGCCCTTCATGTTGGCTGTGTATCAAATGTTTTTCTCCCCTCTCCCAGTATTGTGTGTGTGTGTGCGTGTGTGTGTGTGTGTGTGTGTGTGCGCGCGCTTCCGGGGGAGCATGCTTGCTGCCTACACAGCTGTGCCACAAGTTGAGACATATGACTAACACAAATATAGCTGCTATCATTAATGCAGAGGTTTTATGGTGTTTTGGACACTTTGTCTACACTTAAGTGTCCATAACTTTCAAATATTCAAATCCTGTGTTATTATGTGAATACGTGTGTCTGTGCGTGTGTGTGTGTGTGTGTGTGTGTGTGTGTGTGTGAGTGTGTGTCTTCCATTGTTTGGCATGTGGCAGTATGCTGCCTTGTGTTGCCTTGTCTGTTCAACTGTACCCATCCTCAGATTGGCACTTTGCATTAGTGCAAATAAGAAGTAAGGGAACCTGCTGCCTGTTGTCACATAACCTGGTAACAGCAACCATAGCAACCCCTCCTAGCCAGCCACTTTGCATACAAACGATTGTGACAGAAGTGTGTATGTGAGTATTTGCATGAGATGTGCTGGTGCCAGTTTGTTGGTGGGTGGCGATACAAATTTGGGTGTGTGTCAGCGTGTGAGCATGTGAGTGTGTGTCGATGTGTGAGCATGTGAGTGTGTGTTTGCGTGTGTGTTTGCGTGTGTGTGTGTGCGTGTGTGTGTGTCTGCTCTCGCTTGTGTGAGCCTGCACACATGCATACATGCATGTGAAAGAGAGAGAGAAAGAGACAGGGAATTAGTAGGAAAGAGGGAAGAGTGAGAGCACTGAGACCAATTAAATTTGTACTTGTCTTTTGATTTCAGTGTGAATACGCTATGCACTGAGGCCAGCACTTGATCTGCGCATCAGGTGGTGCTTATATTCAGGGCTTTTATGTATGAAAATGCATGAGAGATAGCAAGCCCCATTTCTGTCTCTTGTAGTTTGATCACATACACCACCTAACATCTTTATCATCATTATCATTACTATAGCCTATTTGGTTGTTAATGTCTTTATATAATTCATGTCTTCAGTACCTGGAGTATAAAATATCTGAATACCAATTAGAAATGTGGAAGAGTGAAGTTCAAGGTACGTGGGCTCCAGACTACTCAGTGCTTTTCATAAAGTTTGAATCATATTTTGAATATTGTTATATTAACTGTGTTACTATCACACAACTGTAGTTTGAACCGTCGTTGTCATCAGTGTAAAACAATGAAAATATCATCTTCACCATCTGCTTCATTGCAGCATAAAGTCAGAATTTTGTCAAAGAGCTTTTCATATCTCAAGTTGCCCAAAAAAATTAGTCTCTTTGGCAACTAATGGGGTTGGAAATAGCTTCAAGTAATTTTGGCAAATTTATAATGGAAAGCAAGCTAGCATCAATACAGGGCAAACTAACAAAGGATAATGAAGATGCACCCGTGATTATCAGCCTGTGTGTACACTATGCTTATGTGTGATTAAGTGTGTGTGTGTGTGTGTGTGTGTGTGTGTGTGTGTGTGTGTGTGTAGGTGTGTGTGCGTGTGTGCCGCATATTTGTGTTTGTGTATGCTTGTGTTTGATTGTGTGTGTAAGAGAGCAGGGAGGGAGAAACATTTGTTAAGCAACGGGGGAAAATTGTGTTGATTGTCTTTTCCTCCCCTGGCCCTGGCAGCTTGCCCAACATCTGCAGGCGTGTGTTGTAGCTCTGCTATCATATCAGGGTGGTACAGCCCATGATGGATTACAGTCATTGCACAGGTACCCATGCAAAACTAATGTGTATATAAGCAGGTGTTAACAGCTACGGTGGTGTGTGTGTGTTTATGTGTGTTGTGTGTGGGTGTGGGAGTGTTTGCAATCAGGTGGGAGGGTGTTGTGAGTGTGTGTGTGGGTGTGTGGGTGTGTGTATGGCGATGTCACGAGTGAGTGAGGTAAAAGACCTTGGATGTGTAAACTGACACTTACCTTGTGCATCTGATGTTCCAAGTGACATTGGAGGGAAGTAGAGCAATATTACACATCAGTGTGTGTCTATGTTTATGCATGCGTTTCTGTGTGGGCGAGTGTATGTGTGAGTTTGCCCAAACAAACTATTGTCTCATCATCTGAAACATACAGTGAGGCAGACAGGCTGACCCAAAGTTCTAAGACAGTGGAAAGCTCAACCTCTTCAAGCAGCGTCTTGGAGCTTTTGCTTTTAGCCTTCTGGCTGTTTCAGCTTGCTTGGTTCCCCCCTTGGCTCTCCTTTCTCTTGATATCACATGCATTGCACTCTGAGTAGCCCAACCGGCATCGCCTGTCTATGAAAAATGGATTTCTCCCAGTCCGCATTGCCATGGCGATGCGCGGCTTACCCGGCAGTTCTGCCCTTTTAAGGATTTGCATCAAAGTTGCCGCGGCGATAGGGAGGTGAGGAGGAGTGAGGGTAGAGAGCGATTTCTCCCCTCACATAGCGCTGGAACCCTTTTGTACTTGCTGGAATTCTTCAGTCCTACAGCAACCATATTTGGCAGGTGGGCTCCTATGGTCCCCCCCCCCCCCCCCCCCCCCCTCAGGGAAGGCAGTGGACCCACATTGGCCAGATGGTGGTGCTATAACAAGCAACATTTTGGCCAATAACTTCTGAACAGTCATAACCATGTGTTACTGTCCATGGATAGTGACACTCAGCGTTCACTTTGTATTGCAAATGGCCTAACAAAAATCTACAATTTAACACATCTTAGCAAGTCTTTCATCAACAAAATGAATATACATATTTTTGATACTTTATAAGTGCAACTAAAGATGATTATTAAGATAAACATGATTTAATTTTTTAGGTTTGTAATGAGATGCCCTGTATTGTTGAGGGTCAAACTGACCTGTTTCAATTGTACTGGAAAATTAAATTACAAATTTCTTTCAGTTGAATACCCTCTCTGCTTGCCTCAATTACTGTAATGAACATGTAAAAAGAAAAAAAAAAGAAAAATTTGAGCATAGGCAAGCTGCCCCGTCATCTTTATGTCTCAGAGATAATGTTTGGATCACTTTGACCAGGTTAAGTGTATGGAGACTAAATAGGAGTAAAAGGGTCAAAATTAGGCCAAAACGTATTAGGTCTTTGCAAATGATAGAGATAAAGTTGATTGCCCGCTTCCTCCCTCAGTATTTCTTCAATTAAATCTGTCACCAACACACACACACACACACACACACACACACACACACACACACACACACACACACACACACACACACCCCACCCACCGCCTCCCACCCCTCCATTATGTAACTGCTATTGTCAATGATTGTGAATGTTTCAATTTCTATGTTGAAAAATCAGCTTCTTTATCATCAGACACATACGTTTCCATAATGCCTAGTACAGTAAATTGCAGTCCTTTACTGAGCTAAGACTGTTATGTACACAGCCTTGTACCCATGACTTTTTTCTTGCTTTTCTCAAATTTCAAAATGCATATCCAATTTAGTCATACATTACTCTTGCACTGTAAATTCTCTGATCGATTGAATGAGTGGAACCATGTGGATCCAGCTATTTTGAAATCTGAGTGCTACAAATGAACGGCCAAAACATTTCTTAAACCTTGATGATGCCGGGATTACCTTGTGACTAGCCAGCTCTGTAGCAGAAGATTCTTCTTTGTAGTCCATTCTGGGTTTTGTAGTTCATTATCTATGTATTTCTCTATCAATATATATATATGTATATATGTATATATGTCTCTTGTCTGTTCAGCAGAATCCTCTGTACTACTTTTTATGTTAAATAATAAAATAAAAAATATATGTGGCTTACCAGGATGGAAATCACTCTCCATGTTTTCCTTTCTGAACAGCAGATATTGTTATTGATGTTTCTCCAAATGAATGCAACATGAGTTTTCTTTCTCAATTTGCAGGTCAACACCGATCAGAGATGAAACTGTGAGTCTGTCTGTGTTCTGGTCAATCGCTCCTTTATGACACTGACATTCTAAATTCTGTTGCATTCTGTCCAGCTGCATTATGATTCATCAGATGAAGTTCAGGCCTCAGTAAACTTTGATGACAGAGATGTCTTGCTTTCTATATGGTTTATAACCTAAACATGATTTAAAAAATACATAATTGAATATTTGGAAAGATATCCAATTAAGATTAAGATACCCAATTTTTTATGTGGGAAACATCTTTGACTACTTAGTTGCTCATTCCCATTGCATTTCACTGTTTCAAGCCACAAGTTATCTCACTCTAATCTTAACTGCTATCATATCTGAGGGGATACTTTAGGAAAATAATTCGATTTTGCTCAAGTTATTCATCCTCAAGTCAGATTTTCAGGTGTAGTATTTCTCTTTTCCAAAACAACCTGTACATCAACCCATGCAGTTAATAGAAACCTGGATGACACTTTTTTGGCCTTTACAATGGTGTATTAACCTATGTATTGACCTATGGAAAGGTATTGTAAGTGTATAATATTACTGTGTAAGTACCTGACAAAAATCTCCCTGACTTGTACTTACAACAGTGTATCAACACAGTGTAACTTCTAAGTGTACAAACATAAATACTTACAAAAGAGTTCAGCACCTGACACAAGTAGTAGTGAGATATGTGACATTTCCCACTCTTGTCTTTACTGAATTGTTATGTTATGTTGTGCCTCTTGTCCTTTTTGAAGTTACAGGTTGTCAAGAACAAGGGCCATATTTTCTAATAGAAAGTTTGGCCATTGTGAATAACTTGTGGTTGCAATGAAATGATACATTTGTCACATGCAGGCTAACACAAAATTAGCCATAACTAATAGACTGAGTGTCTGATCTTCACAACTTGTCTGTTTGTATGTGTGTCTGTCTACCGTCTGTAATGTTTAGTCTATCTGTCTGTCTTTTCAAATTGTGCTTGGACTCCGCAGTCGGTGCTGCAGCCATATTTTATAAACAAAAATGTATTATACAGATATGTTGTACCATTATAGTATGGTGAGCGCATGTGTGTGTGTGTGTGTGTGTGCGCGTGTGTGTGAGCAGTAGCACAGACCATCTTAAGCAAGTAAGAATGCGAGGGACTCAACTCATAACCTCAGCACCTGCTTTCAGACCCTGTCCTCTGGTAGGAGATATGCTGCCCCTGTATTCAAAACAAACAGGGACAGGGCCAGCTTCAGCTTCCCCCCCCATGCACGCACACATACGCATTCCCAGAATTAGTCGAGTCATACCTCGTGTCTACTGTGATGTTATTTACCTATTTTATATATTTACTGTCTTGACTGTTAGTATGATACTGACCTGAACAAAATGAATTTCCCCTGTGGACAATAAAGAACATCTAATCTAATCTCATCTTTCACCACTCTCCCTAAGACCCTAAGTAATTAACTATGAACACTCATCTCTTTTAACAGCATTACAATTTATGTGGCTGAGACCAGCTAAAATTGATGAATGAGTGTGTAACAAGGCCTTTCCACACCTTAGAGATGATAGGATATGATAACATGTTGCTAGTAATGGTGAAGTAGTATGAAAATGCATGAATTATGTGGGCATAATGCACATACAGTGCTCGTCACCCCAAAGGTACAGGATGAAGGTATATGGAACCTGAAGGGATGAGACTAAACCTGTCCAAAAGAGGGAGCAATCTACCATAAACAATTAAACCAGATTAAACTTAAGGTCAAAAATAGAATTTCCAAATCTGGGGCAAAATTATCCTTAAATTATGCAGGTGTTGCTGGGGCAAGTTTCAATATCATTCTATTTCATGTTTTCTATCACCCCCAAAAAATCTCAGGCATTCTAAATGTTGTCAAACCCTTCATAAATTTCAAGGTCCAATGTTTCAGTGAACAACAAAGACCAACAATTCTTTGTGGATATCTGTCACTCTATCGAGACAAGGCTGCTACTTTCTTTTTTACAAGCAACACAAGACACATTGTAATCTGCTGTGAAGTGTGTCGCTGGTGGGTTAAAAAGGATTTGCCAGGCCCTTATCGTACCTTTGAACACAACTCTGATTAAGACAGAGATTTCAGACGGCTCGGATAAACAACCGGAGGTATTGGAGACTTGTAAACAAGTTTTTGAACACAAAAAGGCGAAAACAATAAAAGGTCTCTAATTCTATGGAGAGTTGAGAAAGCAGCTGGGCCTCCAAAATGTGATCTGAGTTGTAACATTTTGAAAAAGTAGTTGTCTGTTCATTATACTGAGAAGGAGGAAAAGGGAAGAAAGAATAAAGAGTATTTTTGATAATTTTTTCATTTTTGTTATTGAGATGAGTAATAACTATTTTAGGGTCACGTTTTAACGAGGCAGTGGCAAGACAATGTTGATCAGACACATTAATTGTCAGCACTAATCTTTGAAGTTGCACATCTGCATAGCAATGCACTCCATAAAATTCAATTTAGTCTGGCATGCTATTAGACAGCACTTTCACTGCTAATTGTCTTATCATGTAATTTGGATCCTTCAAAGCTTTTAGTGCATGTGGTGATCGTGGTATGGTGATGCATTTACAGGCACTTAAATCTTGTTTGACCTAAGCCGAGATCTATCCATATGTCATACATTCAACTCACGCGTGGATTTTGGATTCAACATATCTGACAATGAGACTATATCCTACTCGCTCACAGGATTCTGCATAAATTCCATCCCCCTCTTCCCTTATTCTCTTGGCTGCAGATGCAGATGGAAATGAGCTTGATGATCTGAGCGAGCGCTCTTTCACCTGCCCAGCCAGCCAGTTAGTCCTTCTGTTGCACCTCTGGCTGCCTTGACTGTGTCTCAGGACTGACACCAGGGTTAGGACATGGTCAGTAGTGAGGGTACTGTCTCCGTCTGTCCTCTTCCACACTCCATTTCCCCCCCTTTCATTCTCTTTTTGTATTTCTCTTTTTTATGCAAAGCTCATCCCTCCCTCCCTGCATCACTCCAGAGCCCCCTGTTCCTCCACCACTGTCATAACGCATTGTTTCTCTCTCTTTTCCAAATCACTCCTCCCTTTCCCCGCGTCCCCCCTCCTCCCCATCCTTCTCTCTTTCCCTCTTGCATCTGTTTGCAGTATTCCCAAGGGCCATGAGGGGCCAGAAGGGTCCATGAATAAGTCATTAACACTGGCCCCCAAGACTCTGTGATCATCGCCAACCTGTTCAAAAACATGGCGCCCCGCCACCTCTCTCTCTCCCCCTGCACCCCTCTTTCCGCATCCATAAGCAATGAAAATATAAATAAATAAAGCATTAGGGACTATATGTGTGTGTGTGTGTGTGTGTGTGTGTGTGTGTGTGTTCCCACCTGAAGTCAAGTTATGGCAGGGCGAGATGATGATGATGTTGAGATGATACTGTAACAAGGATAACTAGCCAAATCAGTTTGGAGTTTAGTGCTGCACAGTACGTTGTCTAGTTATTATATCTTTTGTTTTTGTGCGAATAAAGATGACCTAGCTTTTGTCAAAGCATATTTCCATTGGTCTAGGAAGACATACATTTTGCTTCCATCCAAGTATTTTTATGCATATTATCTTGTGTTGAATTAGAAAGACTTAATGGAAATGATGTTGATGATGATAATAAAGTGGATTTATTGAATAAATGGTGATGTATAAACACTTTCTTTTCATGGATGTGTTTCTGACGTAGCTACATTCTACATTCAGGAGGCCTATATATATATTCATTTCAGCCTAGCTGATGGAAACACATCTGAAACACATTTTATTTTCTGTGACCTCTCAAAGATTCTCTTAAAATCCACTTGACAGTTGATGAAAACAGGCAGAATTGTTATGACCACAGGTGGGACCCAAGCGCAGGACACGGACAGGGTGGTGAGGGTAAGGAAAAGGTGTATTGTAAGGGAGGATCTGGATGAGGGGCTGATGGCAGGCAGGGATAACTTGGAGGCTAGGAGGTGGCTGGCAGGCAGGCAGGGAGACTAGCAGGAAAACAGGCAGCCGGGTGATGGTCCTGGGATAAGAGAGGCTGGTTAGTCACAGGAAACAGAGAGAAACAAAGTCACTGGGAGTTTAACTAGATTTGGCCTTGAGCGTAACTACCACTGAGGTTGAAACAACAATCTGGCGAAGAATGGTTGAAGAGCCGGGGTAGATATACTGCAGGCAGATGAGCTGATGAGAGGCAGGTGAGCAGACTGGGAGAGGTGATGAGCCGATTGCAGACAGGTGTGCAGGATGAGCAGAGACCAATAGACCCAGACCAAATACACACACAAACAAAACATAGTCAGAGAGAGAGAGACAGACAGGGGAGCACTGGGAACACAGGGAAGGGGAAACACAAGGAAACATTAGGGAATCTTCTGGGGGTACGGCCACGGCCATAACAAGAATTTTGCTTCAATGAAGTGGAATTGCACTTCATACAGATGTGGGCCTGTGTATAAAAAATATCACAAGGGATGAAATGCCAAACTGATGACTCACGATGATTAACTTATTCAAATATGTGACAATGAGGAACCTCAACACACTCGACCAAAGTGCAGTTTTGATCTGATATTGGTTTGGAACACATAGAACCATAAAATCTAAGTTAGTCAAACATGTTGAGGCCCAAGTACTGCCTCATCCATCTATCCAAAATATTCTGCCAGAATCCTTACCTGAAATAACCTACAATGAGTGTTTCTGGTAGACAGCAGGTAGCTGGAAAGGGACAAGAAGTTTCTTGCTCTCTGATAATTTGACTGAAAAAACCTGAGCTCCTGGTCGATGGGCAGTTCGTAAGGTCAGCTGAAACTAAATACTTGTAGAATAATGAGAATTCTAGATGAATTTGATCAATAAAAACACTGTTAATTAGTCTTCTGCTAATGAAGGAAACTCATCCTTTGAATTTCAATGTGCTGCTGTGCAAACAGGGGCAGAGTGGACAGATGTTCAGGACGCCAAACTTTGTTTGAAAGTTTTCTTCTATCTGTTCATTTGGTTGGTTATTAATGTCTAATGTGTAAAATAAAATATGATTTACTTGCACTGCCATACATCAATGAGAAGAATATGAACCATGTGAACCATGATGCAAACTTTACCCATCATATCTGTGTCATATTTTATCATAAACACACTCACTGACATTAAAAACGGAGCATGTCTGAAACTGGCTACAGCTGTGTTACTTCAGTCTTAATGGGATTTAGAGAATACAATTTGTTATATGGGTCATGAAAATCAAATTCATCTGATCATGTTACTTTGGCTAAGATCATATTTGGAGAAATAATACATTACTATAATTAAGATGTGTGGCATAGTGCAACAGTAGTCACATTATTGGACAGTTTTTTGGAAATGCACACTTTCTTAATCGCCTAAGGGGGAAATTCTGTTTTGCCCTCAGGGTCAGCCAACTATGTGATGCCTTTGGAGCAGGTAGGGGTCAAATATCTGGCTCAGGGACACTTGTGTGGCTGCACAGGATGTTGAACTCGGGCTCCAGTTGAGGGACGGGCCGTCCTCCCTAGCGGGGTCTCTGCACCGTACTGCGGATAAGCCTGTCCGTCAAAAGTTTCACGACTTGCAACACTTGCAAAAATGTACCTTGAGTTGTTTTTATAGCTACTATCTTTGTGTACATCCGACCATGCATGAAAATGTGAATATTATCAAAGCCTCTTTTGTTATGCATGTTAACAACTTTATCAAAGCATTCTCATAATCAAAGTAAGGTCATGATTACATTATTGTGTGCATATAACAGGGATTTCCATGTATTATCCCAGACAGGAGGCACGGTGGCTCAGTGGTGTTGCCTCACAACAAGGTCCTGTGTTTGAGTCCCAGCCGGTTCTGTATGGAGTTTGCATGTTCTCCCCGTGTTCACCTGGGTTGCAAGTCAGGTGGGCTGGAGACTCTAATTGCAGATAGGTATGAATGTGAGTGTGTTTGTCTGTCTATCTGTGTTTGTCCATCTGTGTTCGCCCTGTAATAAACTGGCGACCTGTCCAGGGTGTTTCCCTGCCTTCTAACCATTGCATGCTGGGATAGGCTCCAGGCCCCTGTGACCCTGAATAGGAATAAGCGGGTAAAGACAATGAATGAGTGAACAAGGCGACAGTAAACATGTCATCCCCCTGTCTCCTTGTTTTGACCTATAGTAGTAGCGCCATTGTGGGCCAATTAGTGTTTGAAAATACTGAAACACAGTGGTGAGATGCATCATGCCCACAAGTTTTGCCAAAATCTGACCAGTGGTGTCTGAGATATCGTGCAACGCATGGACAAACAAGTAAACAAATGTTGTAGCGCACCCCTTAGGCTAATCAGTGCAATTTTAAAAATGCATCATTCCCCAAATTTTGTGAGAAACTAACCAGTGGGGTCTGAGATATTGTGCGTGACGGACAGACCGGGCTGATCCATAGTCCCTCCCCCGATTTCATCAGAGACAATGAAGTATCCAAGTCCATGAAAGCTGGCTAGTTTGTCTACTCAGTCATAGTGATGTTGGCATTGTCATACAACATGCCCAGTGATCCTAGATCAGTAGTAGAAAACATCATTACAGTCTTACTATTTCAGTCCCAGACAGATTCAGGATTGAGATTCCAGTGTCTCACAAGGCTGAGTGAGGAAGAGGCAGGCCACAACCATAATGACTTCACACCCTCTAATCACTCCTTTTGCACATTCCATGCTGGGCTGCCTTGGTGGAATCACAGCTGTGGCAGCACCTTGCATACTTAACCCAGGCACTTTAAAAGGACACAGGCTGAGAGACAGAGCTGAAGCATGAGCCTTGTTCAGTCAATATGAACTACCTAGAAAAAGAAAGGCAATTCATTTCTTTGTTATTCTCTCTCAGTCTCCTACAGCACGTCCCGCTTGGGCTCTTCCCTTCCTGGTCATACTTTTTCCCTTCAGTGCAACCTCTCCCCCACCTCATTCACTCTGTCATGACTTGGTGTGTTTTCTCGCTCTCTCTCTCTCTTCACTCACTCTCTGTCTCTCTGTTAAAAAATTAAACTCTTGTATTATATAATACCTACATGTAATGAGAAGCGGCAGAACAGTGCACACTCTGCTGTAGAGGGTGAATAATGACAGCACTTATACACTTTCAACAGCCCCCCCCCCTCCCTCTCACACAAACACACACACACACACACAATCTCTCTCTCTCTCTCTCTCTCTCTTACACAAACACAAACACACCCATTCGCTATTCTCTCTCTCTCTCTCTCTCTCTCTCTCTCTCTCTCTCACTCTCTCTCTCTCTCTCTCACACACACATACACACACACACACACACACACACACACACACACACACACACACAAAGCTTGTGGCCTATTGCAGATGAAGTCTTTGACCTTTTAAAGTAGCAGTATAGTACTTTTCCAATCTCCCATAATATCTATATTTCTTTCAACAGCCCAAGGCAAACTGCATTCACATACGCCATTCCCATCTGAACAGGATAAAGAGACATCCAGAATTTGCTTCAGATTTCCAGCAGCAGCCGCGCCTCTCCTCTCCAATTCAAAAACGACCCCAGACATGGAATTATGAAAGGACTAAGATTCTTGTACACTGTAAAGAATTTTACCAGTTTTAAAGTTTTATTGTTTTTCCAAAAGTATTCTCAAATAGACATCACCTCTCCAACATAGAATGGCAAAGCATTCCTTTTCTCTGTGCAACAATCTATAATCTGTTATGTGAATTATAGAAACAACGTGTGACTGTATACTGTATTTTAAGATGCACTAGGCACACTCGTCACACTTCTGCAGCCCCAAGTGGCAGCGAGAGATAGCTGTTTGAATTTTTGAATGTTTGAAGGGCTTCATTACCCAGAACTCATGTAATGTGGTGTCAGTAAACTCTTCAGACCTAGATTTCTTCTTTTTGGTGGCTTGTAGGGGTGGAGAAGGTGTAAAACATTTTTGGTAGAGGGCTCAGCCATTGTTGGTAAGTTCAGATTTGTCCGGACAGACCTTTTGATCGCTGCTATTTAGAAAATTTCGCATTTTGATTTCCTCTCCGACACCTGAAATTCATTTGGGCAAATAGGGTGAATATATAGGCTCTTAGTGTAATTAGTGTGGATGGGACGCTCTTCTCTGTTGCAGCCCAAATTCGTGATTTAGATGGATATGAAGGGTGAAAATCTTTCTCTAGTGCAGCTTTAGTACGAGATGAGACAAGCTAACTGTAGAGTCTAGGGCTCTTTCAGGACACACTCGTGGCAGATGAGTCCTAATGCATAAGGAGTGGATGAGCAGCTGTGTGCCATACAGGACAGGGGAGGGGGCTAGAGGGAGGATAAAGGGAGGGGAAGCAGGTGGGACGGACGGGGTGGAGGAGGAGACGTCTGCCAGGAGGGCTGGCTTGGCTCTACATTGGCGGGGACAGAAGGAAGAAAGAAAGTCTCTCAGGCATCCCTCATTTCTCTCAACCCATTTATCAGTCTCTGCCTTTTCCTGCCACCCCCCGTTTTCACACCACATCTGGACTCACTCTATCCCTTTTTTTTCTTCTTTTAACGCCATTGCTGGCTTCCTCTCTTTGCCTCTCTCTCTTTCTCTTTCTTTCTCCCTGTCCAGCCTCCACGCGTCCTCTCCTCTTTTATCCTCTTCTTTCATTCCTTTCATAGTTCTCTATCTATCCTCGCCACCTTCTTTCCACTTCTGTCTCTTTGTGTATTTTAGCCGTCCTCTCGTTCCCCCGTCTTTTCACCACGAAAGAGCTTGGCGAGAGATCTGTGCCAGTGCAGGCTAGATTGTGCCACCCTACCAGGAGAGTGGGTGTCAAACACAGACACCGGCACAGCTTGCCAGGGAATGGAGAGATGGCACCGCGTTGGAGCCAATGGCTGCAGAGAAACATGAATATATGTCTGCTGCCACCCACTCATCCAGGACCCGATCCTTTTGGTTCGCTTGGATCTGAAGGAATAAGTCTATTTGAAATAAAAAACCAGTAGCGCTTACTGTGCTGTTCATATTTCTACTAAAGGAATATACCAGTGTTTTAGGAGATTGGCCCATTGGTCAGCTTGCCTGTTAAGTGACGAGAACATAGACACCAAAATCATCCATGTGTCCCCGGTAGATCCTTTGCTCCTCTGCTCCATGCTAACTCTTTAGCATACACTGTGTTGAGTGATAGTAGGCGACTAGCATTATCCAAAATCACTATAGCCAATGTCAGGTTTATTTTTGGAACTATTTCAGATAGGCAACCGTATACTCAAGTGATTTTTACCTGTATGTAGTCTCCCATTTCTCACCACCGTCACTTTATGTAAATCCTACAAATCTCCTGCACTTCACTGTCAGGTTTAGCTGCATATCTTTTAAGATGACTTACCATTTAGCTTTAGAGCTGCTACAAGTCACATTTTCTCACTTTTGAGTACTAGTCGCCCAACATAGTGTATGCTAAAGTGTTAGCATGGAGCACCAGAGAAAAAAGATCTACTGGGGACACATGGATGATTGTGGCCAATCTCCCAAAAACTTGGTGTATTCCTTAACCTACCCATGCATTCTTCTGTGTGCCATTGATTCCTTTTGGCAATATATTTTCTGCCAAGCCATAGATAGATTTTAAAGGGAATCTTATAAGGTAAGGACTTGAAAGAGCCTCTCAGAAGATGGGTATCAAAAGTCCTGCGTCCACCATTCATTGAATCTGCGCCGGTTACACAAACAGTACCTGGTGTTTTCATCTTATATCGTACACCGCAATTCTCTGCACAGCTTGTACCTGTGTGCAGCACTGCTATGCGTGGAGACAGCGTTCTATTCATAACATGCTTTTTGATTCTATATTGGGCCTTATTGAAGAATGGCACACACAGAACTTGTGCATAAACAAGAATAGCATGGAAAACAGTTCAGGTACCTCAAAGAAAAAAATACATGCATTAGCTCCCTGATTAGCAGGCAAAATTCACAACATGTTCAAAACAGCCACACAGAGCCACTGTGTTAAATCTCAGTGGTGTAGGGCTTTGTCTGACAACAAAAGAGAAAATGAGCAGGAAACTTAGAGAGAAATGAGAGAATGCATGAGAGGTGGAAACGATGAAAGAGCAGAGTAATGTGAATGTAAAAAACAAGTGAAGAGGTGAGAGATCATTTAAGAGTGGAAATGAGAAAGAATTGGGTGGCAATAGGCAGACACAGGCACTCAGAGAAAGAAAAAACAGAGGTGGAAAGACAAAGAAGAGGGCTGAAGGAAAATGTGAGAGAGTGAGAGAGAGAGATGCAATGAAAACAAAAGAAAATGAGGGAGCTGATGTGCAACTTGTGAACCGTGTTCATTTTGGATAAGTCGTTTCGGTAATATTATGATCAACAAATTGATTATCAGATTAATTGAGTCAAGTTATGAATGCTGTAATGTCTTGTCATCACTGCTAGAGGTCACCATAGAGTCAACCACTGTTTGATATTGCAGTCAGTTCCAGTGAATGCAAAACATGCAGAACCAAAGTCTCTCAATGGCATCAACAGCGTTCATCCCACCCTAAAACTGAGCAATACATATATATATGGGATGCAAAACAGCACTCCCCAAAAATTAGTTTAACTTTCCATCCCTTGCATGTGCAGTTTGTAAGTGCATACATGCAGTACTGGAGTGAAACTGACACCCAAAGCCATTATTCATAAAAGACAGTGCTATTATGATAAATTATGACATTAGATATTACAATCATCTCCCTGATACCTTGTCCCAAGCAGAGGCTCCACAGAGAAATACACCAGAACAACCAGCAAGGATCTGAACAAAGACAAGACAGCTACTGTTAGTATTGTAATTTCCACCCCAGAGTCTATTCGCCGACCCTGAAGGGAAGCCTCTTCTCATCCCACTAGAAATCCATGATGATTGAGGTGCACACTTAAACACACACGTGCTCTCTCTCTCTCACACACAAACACACACACACACACACACACACACACAAAACATATACACACACAAGTCCCTGTTTCCACACACAAACACATGCAGCATCGACATCACAGCCATGCTCCCACTGAAACAACCTCTTCCACACCTTCCACACACACACACACACACACACACATACTAACGCGGCGACTTGTACCCCTCCTGACCCCCACAGTCCCAGTGGAAGCACCCCCAGCTCTGAAGTGCGACCGCGGGGTGGCGAGCAGCCCGGGCCGGTGTGACGACCCCGCTCTGACAGAGTGTCAATACAAAGCAATTTACAAGCGCATGAAAAATCGACCCTCGATAACAGGCAATTTCTCTGCTCCGCTGGCTCAGGAGGCGTGACCCACCCCACAAAGAAAAGAGAGAGAGGGTGGAGGGGGGAGAGAAGAAGACAAAGAGGAGGAAGAGGAGGAGAAGGGGGATCATCATGGTCCGGTGGATGTGATTACAGCCTACCATGCTCACATGGGGGACAGGGAGGGAGGAAAGTGTGGGTGGGGGGGGGGGACCAAAATTGAACGGTAATGGGGAAGGGGAAGGGGAATTGCCGTGAGCGATTGTAATAGTGATGTGTGGAGCGGAGAAATCACTGTGATGAGGATGATGGTGATGGTTGGAATCTGCTTGTATGAAGAGAGATGGAGAGAGAAATGGATTTTGAACTTTTGAGCCAGAAATGGACAAGGAGAAATAGAGAAGAACAATCAGCAGAAGAGTAGACAAAGAGAGAGGTCGACTTGGGATAAAGTGGAGGTAGAGAGAGAGGGGGGAAAAGAAGAAATAGAAGCCACAGATACATGGGTGGAATCGATGCATGTGAGAGGAAGGAAGGAAGAGATTGCACAGAGAGAGAGAGAGAGAGAGGGAGAGAGAGATTGAGAGTCAAAGAAGAGAGGTTGAAAGCTAGGGAGGGGCAGAGGTGTTGTTGTTGATGAAATGTGGATCGTGTGTGTGTGTGTGGGTGTTTGTGTGTGTGTGGACCAGAGGCCACAGGTGAGGACAGAGATAATGACCTCATTCCTCTTCTCTTTTGCCAAGACACTTTCTTCCACACCACTCTATTCATCAAGCCCTCTATCCATCTCACTATCCCTCGCTCCCCTCTTTCTTCTAATTCTCGCTCTTCTCTCTTGAAAAGCCAGAGGTCATACCTTCATCCGAACAGACAGGAACACACACACAAAGAAAGAAATGTGTGTGTGTGTGCGTGTATGTGCATGTGTGTGTGTGTGTGTGTGTGTGTTTCTCATAGGAACACACATACAATGCATGTGGATGGATGTCACGGACTGAAATTGAAAAAGAAGTTCTATTCAACAACACTTCATCATGAGTCCATCTGTGTCACGATCAAAAGCTGCCTGTATGTGATTCCACAAGAGAAGAGGTCTGATAAAATTTACCACTGCCAGGCCAAAACTAAAGTTATGGAATAGGAAAGACAACTTTTTCAAACTGGTAGAAGTTTCTTTTTAAACTAGAAACCAACAAAATCCCTTGAAGTGGAGTAGAGATTATGTGTGTTTGTGTGTGTGTGTGTGTGTGTGTGAGAGACAGTGTTGGGCTTGTTTCTCCAAAAAGTATGATCCCAGCCAACATTTTGCACCAGTGTTGAAAACCTGTGTAAATAGTGTCAAAATGAAAGTTGAGAAAACTTTCTGCCTGCATCACTTTGTGAAATCAAAACCTAATTATCTTTCTGATATCAGAAAGATATTTAGATGATATCAGTTCAAAAAGTTAACGTGAATTTTTCCACAATGTCACAATGCCATACTGTGACGATGAACTTGGCCGCCTCCTGCATTACTGCCCTCCATTAAATGTCTACTGGGATATTACTTATTACTAATTTCAAAAATAATGTCATTTCTTAACTTTGAATGATCAGGGTGAACAAATAGCTCTGATATCCAATGTTCTTGTCGTCCTTTTGCTAAATTCAAAGTAGAGAAAGTCAGCTTTTCTGCCATTTCTCATCTACGCCAGCTCAGTGTGTGTGCCCACATCAGCTGAGAGGCTGACAGCTCATTATGAGGAAAATGAATGAAGGAGTAGGAGTAGTCATAGTTTTTGGATAATTCAATTTCAATTTGATATTTAAAAGTGTAATAAGTAAGAGTTTTACTGTGCCATAGCACAAAATGATGATAATACATCTGCAGGGGTTTGATAGGGTTGTGGATCAATACCAATGATACCAGTGACTATAGGGGTGTAACCATTCACTGAGTCAAATCGATGCGCTGGGCTTAATGTCTAAGATAAGGCTATATCAATTCAGCCAGCCTGTTTCGGGCAAAAGCTGGGAGGGGATTGCAGCTAAATCAATGTAGGCTTATGATATGACACAGGTATCTTTTTTATTTTAGCACCTAATTATGTCCTTTACTCTTTCCGTCTGAGTTCATATGCTCGTCTCTGCCGGTGTTGTCAGCCCAGTGAAGGCTCACGTCACGTGTCCCAAAGAAAACAACCCCTTGGTCTCTCTCTCGGTCCTTTCTGTGTGAAATCTGCATGTTTTCCCTGTGTTTATGTGGGTTTCCTCCCACAGTATGAAGACATGCAAGTGAAGTGGATAAGTGACTCTAAATTGCCCCTAGGTATGAATGTGAGTGTGTTTGTCTGTCTGTGTTAGTCAGCTTGCCCAATATAGGCTTCAGCCCCCCGTGACAACAAATAGGATATGGACAATGAATGAATGAATGTCGACTGTCAGAGAACAAATATACAACCCACTTTGGGTTTTATAGGAAAGATGGAAAACTTGATCAAAGTGTGGCAGTATGCAGAAATAACTTGCGAGAGACACTATGGACTCGCTGTGGGAGTGAGAAGCACCAGCAATGAAAAAGGTATCAAAATATTATTCTGGGCTTCACTCACCAAAAGCTCTGCACAATCAGAATCTCCAACTGAAGCCTTTGCACTCTTTATGTGTAGATGGATCTGCAACCGTATAGCTTGGTAGAGAATGAGGGGTTTAGACACCTGCTGCACACACTGGAAGCAGGTATAACATACCAAGCAGGCAGCACTTCACTGAAAACTACATCCCCAGGTTGTCTCACTGATTCTCATTTTCACTATCAACAAATCCAAAATAGGATCCAAATAAATCCAAATGAATCCAAATAGGATGTTATCATGGTCATCAAAATGTGAAGGACACCATTTTAATGTACATCCTTCTTTTTCGCACAAAACTGGACTGATTTATGCCTCAAGATTTCTTTTTGCAACTAAGTGCAAAACTATAGTAGAAGTAAAATGGAACGAAATATTGAATCGTATCGTATTGCATTGTATCATAATCATATTGCATCAAGACAGGGCTGAATCGAATCGTATTGAATTGTTGGCTGTTTAAAATGTATCTCAGGTGCACTGAATCGTTGATTTCATATCACGATGTGTCTCAGAAAGAGAGATACACACTCCTACCAGTGATACACTCCTACCGGTTACTTTTGCCAGTTGCTGAGGTTTTCTGGCTTTCAAAACCCACTTTCTGGCCCGAACTCTCTGTTAACATTGTTCAATAATGGAGGAGGATGGGCAACAAATTTTGTTCTTGTCCAAAAAATGACAAAGCAATACTGTGCATCTTGATATATTACCTTCCACTAGACATTTCTGTTGGATCTCTGCTCTCATTAGCTGCTTACTCATCTCCGCAGTGAAAATGTGACATTATTATTTATGTCAATTACAAGGCAGTGTAAGATGTGACAGAGATCTGGCATGTTGTTGCAATTTCTTGGTTGAGGTTGATAAAAATCATACATTCCTTAATGCTCCTTTCAGCGGGGTGATGAAAGTAAGGGCTAATGTTTTTCATTGGTAACTGCATTATTTCTGAAACTGGAATAGTAATTCCTTACACTACTCATTACTAGCAAAAATAATAATATCGCTGCACTGCATTACTGAGGAACATGTTACCACCCAGTGTTGGTGTGTGTGTGTGTGTGTGTGTGTGTGTGTGTGTGTTTGTGCACTCGCAAAGCTCCTGTGTGCTTATGGAATATCATATTGTTGATTCAGTCGCTTCAAATGTCAAACGGATATCACCAGTATGTACATGTAGGTCACATGTTATATTGGAATGGATTACAGTCACTCAGGATATTTCTCCTTCCATTGTTCCCAGCATCCCTGATGATGTTTTTGTCAGTGAGGAATGACAGGCTGCCCATTTCAGCTGTTATGTGGAACAAGCCTTCTCAGTCCAACTGACCAAGTGCTAGCCCTTCACTGTGCATGTCACAGTTCCTGGGCCGCAGGAGGTATTGAGTCACACACTGGTCTTCCTGAGATAGGAAAATGTGTTTGAGTTCCCTGCCCTCCTGTCTTGTACTGCGCCCTCACTGAACAAAGACCCCCTGCGCAGCACACCTGGGGTATTCTCATAAAAAGCTCTCCGACAAACATATTCAGCTGTGTGTGTGGGAGTGCAACAGAGAGAGAGAGAGAGAGAGAGAGACAGACAGACAGACAGACAGACAGACAGACAGAGTTTGGCCTAGATTGTTCCCTATCCACATCATCTCTGCTAGCTCAGATCTAAGAAGACAAAGAAAAGAGGGAAGGAAGCTACTTGAGCTAATAAGCTGCACCCTCCTTCTCTACATACTCGATGAATTGCATTTCATATGAAAAATAATACTTGGAGAATCTAGAGTAAAAAGAATACTGCAGACTAAAACGTTGAACATCAAGTTCAAGTGCACTTCTCATTGACATTATTGCAATACAATAACAACAAATGTCCTTCAAAGCAAGAAGGAAACTGTTGTATTATTGTATATGATGGAGACAAATGTGAGACAGGGAAGAAAATGGGCTTTAAGGTGAGATTTACTGTAAATGCAGCCACTGGTTCTCTCAATATGGCACAGAGGATGTGCCAAAACACTCCACAGTAAAATGAATTATGTACAAGCAGAGCGAGATCCCTTGTCATTACACGGGCTATTTTGTTCAATGATTTAAGATACTTGGTGAGTCGTGTGTATCGAATGTCAGGCGCATGACAATGTATTCTCCTTCCCCTACTGTCTGCATCTCCTTCCAAACCTTTTTTTTTCCACATTGTTCATTCAATAGTAATTCTCTCTCTCTCTGACTCTTCTCCTCCTCCCTACATACTCATCTTTTCGCTTGTCACTTTCTCTTCATGTCAATTACCATCTCCCTCTACTTTCTCCCCCTCCTGGCACCGCTCGTCCTCTCTCTCTTTTCGCTCCCCCCCTCGCTTTCAATCTCCCCATTTTCCTCACTGTGCGTCTCATTCCTCCTTCTTAGCCTCCATCCCCTCCACTTTCTTATCCTCCACAATTTTCTTCTTCTTCCCTGCTCGCTATGCGCGCTCCTGTTCGTTTTTTTATCTCCTCCCAATCCCTTTCTTATCCATTCACTTTATCCTTCCATTTCTGTCATTCTCTTCCTCACCCATCGCATCGCTCCTCTTCGCCCCCTTTCCTCTCTTGTCATCTTTCGCTCCCTCTCTCTTCTGCTAAAGCCCTAACATATTTATTTCGTCTTCCTGCAGGACTAGAGCTGTTCTTTTACCTCTTCGGTCTCTGCTCTTCAGCGCTCCAGTCATCTCCGCTTTTGCCTCAACAGGCTCAACCCCCACACACACTCTCTCTCTTTCATTCCCTCTCCTCCAACATGCAGCATCTTCTCTCCTTCTCCTTCTATATTCATCCCAGCAGTGAGTGAGTGACCTGGATCTGTCTCCTTGCATTACCAGCCCCTCCCTTCCGCAGCTCAGGAACACCTTCGAAAAACCAATAGCGTGGCCGCCACCTTGCCTCGTTTGTGTGTGTGTTTGTGTTTGGATGTGTGCGTTTGAACGTGAGCGTGTGTAATTGGACCCGGAATGATAAGGCATCCGGCCTTTGTGCGCTCGTAACATAAGTGCATAAGACTTGGCCGCGCCTCGTGTGTGTTTGTATGCGAGAGCCAGCTTGTTGGAGGCGATGGGTGTGAGTGGGAGTGTGTGCACTTTCTATACAGTATGTTTATCAGTCTGCCAAGCTGGGAGCCTTAAATGGATTTTAGCTCAAATGTATTCCCTTTTCCTCTCATTTTCAGAAAGAAAGAAACTGAAGATTATCTCACATTGCCAGTGTCTTGTGTGTGCGTGCGTTGTCGATATGTGTATATATATATATATATATATATATATATGTATATACATACATATATGTGTGTGTGTGTGTGTGTGTGTGAGATATCTTCTATGTGCACAATGTCTGGTATGTTGTCTGTAATTGCCTGTGCCTTACCATCCATCACAAAGCTGTTTTTCTCATGCTTGCTTTATTCTCTCCAGTCACAAAGTTGTTCTCTCTTCTGCGGGGAGAAAAGCAAAAACTTTTTCAAAATGACTCTGACAAGTGTTTTTTTTTTTTCCAGGCTGAACGAAAGCATACATAACAAACTTTCTAGAGAGAGATTGCGTGGGGGGCTGGATGGGGAGGAAGAAACATCATATCTGCCAAGTAGGAAAACAATCAAGGCGGATAGAGCTAAGTTGTCAAAGATTGTGACACAACCAAAACACTGGGATCGCACCCTGGGAAAATGAACAACATTGCAGCAACACAAAACACAACACCCATTCCAAACTTAGTTTTACATTCATTTTATTCCCGCACTACTTCACCTAAACTTTCTTTACTCAATGTATTCTACCAAGATGCAGCTGCACTAACTTTGCCAGTAAATTATCTTGGTGCTCACTGACTAATTGCCACACTCACCTGAACATTTTCCATGGCTTTGTTGTCTGAATACTAAGCATGTACAAAAGAGAGAAAAAAGGGAAATGAATGGGACCTGGAAAGCTCATTACCTGTAGAGGTTTTTGGTCAGATGACCACAGTACATACTAACTAGTCGAGGTGTTTTTGTGGCAAAGATGTTGTAAAGTAGCAGATCTATGAAGAAAAGTCTCACGACTCTCACAATCACTTCAAATCCTATTCTTAAATAGAAATTTAAAGTGGGATGCAGACAGTGAGGAGAGTCCTTTGAGAAAAATGAGAAAGTAGAAAAATTCTTCACTGCTTGTTTTCTCCCTAATTGACTAAAGCAGCAAGAATGACGGGCATCACAATGCCCTATCAAAACAAGATAAAAGCAACTGTGCCACTAAAACGACTCAGAATTCAGGGACTGCAGTTCTTGTCCATTGCTTGCTTGTCCAGTACTTACTGTATATATTCTGTATAAATTGTGTTTTTTTTCTTATAAGCTAACACACTGGATCTGTTTGTATTATTGTATTGTAATATGTTTGCAGTAACATGGCCTTGATAAAAAAAAGAAATCTTTGTGTTGATCAGTTTATATTTGCCATGTCAAGTGTTTCTGTATAATGTATGTCACTTCTGAAGAGAGATGAGTGGCACATGGCTTAATCATGTGTTAATCATTAACACAGTTTATATGTACCTGCGAGCCATTTATTACACCCGGAAGAAGGCAGCTTGCCTCTCAAAACATCAGTAATAAGAACACGTTATTCTGTATCAAAGTTATAAGTGTGCTGCTCTCCTTTGAAGTCTTATAACCTCTGCCTCACCTTACCAGGGGAGTGTAAAGACAACACAGTCCATTACCTCATGGTCAAGTGTAGGCTAAGGTTAAGGTTAGGGTTAGATTTTGGTCATTAAATTAAAAGAAACGTGCTTAAAATGTAACCTGACATGTCCATTGTCTTGATTCATCATTTACATACCTGGCCATTTCTTATCACTGCACTCTGACATTTGCCAGTAGCAGGAGATTTGTTCTTTCATGTCAAGAGGAAAATGTAATCGTAAAACACTGTAGCATCCAGTGGGACCAGGCACACACCCTGGAGTTCATGCTCCCTAAGCAACAACACCAGCACAGCACCAAGACATATTCTATTTAGCAGAGTAGCTCACAAGCCATCACAGGCTCGCTACAATACTGAAATCTTCATAGGGATTTAGGATGCCTTGTGAGTCCTTGCTCTTACCTTGGTTTCACAGTTAGTTAGGTATGTGACTTGGTAAACATGAGTGTGTGTCACATTTTAGATTTGGACCAGAGAATTATAACCCACAGAGGAGCATTCTGCCAAGCTGAGAGCAAAACCCTCCACTGCCAGTGATGTCCACAGGGATAAGAGGACAAGATAAGAGAGGACAAGATTTTAAATGCATACAATTTTCTCCATAGTTATATCCTTAATGCCAATGCCTTAATGCCAATGCCTTAATACTGTCACTTGCTTGGGAGTGTTGTGCAGTGCGTGCATGTGTGTGGCAACAGTCAAAATGTATCTCCTCGGAATTTACTATCCTACCTTGACCAACCAAAATACGGACAGTGCACAGCTTGCAAGTCAACTGGTTGGAGCAAAGAGAGAAAGAGAGCTCATGTTTAGTCAAAAGAATACTACGAATAAATATAAAAGTAAATAAATCATGAGTAATGAGAAAGCCCTAAGTGTGTGTGTGTGTGTGTTTGATCTTATCCAGTTTCAAAACAACTCATTGTAAGTTGCTCTGTATAAGAGCAGCGAGATATTTAGAACTTGTGACTACAGTATATGGACAATTTCAGTGTCAATATGTGTGCCTATGTGTGCGCAATAAAGGTGGAAAAGTGAAATAGTCTATGGTGTGTGTGTGTGTGTGTGTGTATGTGTGTCCACAAAGCCGGTGACCTGGACACAGTAGTGGAGTGGGCCCAGTTAAATGGAGCGTGGCTGAGGCAGTGGACCCGGTCAGTGAGCGCTTTGCTACAATTTACAATTTCCCATTTGGCAGACGCTTTTATCCAAAGCGACGTACACATGAGACTTTAATACAACACAAGCAAGGATCTAGTCAGGAGAGAACAACGAGAGTAAGTGCCATAAAGCGAAATTCTGGTCCGACAGGACATAGGTGCTACGAGGCAGTGCATAGAGGCAGTGCATAGAGGCAATGCATAGAGTGCATAGAGGCAGATAAAGAGTTTTTTTTTTTTTTTTTTTTTTTTGATTACACAGTCCATCGGGTGTTCACTAAAGAGCTGGGTCTTTAGCCTTTTCTTAAAGATTGAGAGGGACTCTGGCTAGAGACTTAGGGCCTTGTTGTGCTGGCAGCACCAGGCGCCGCTCCTTGGCAGAGCGTAGTGGGCGGGAGGGAGTGTAGACCTGAATGAGGGAGTTCAGGTAGGAAGGAGCCGTTTTAGTTGCTGCTTTGTAGGCGAGCATCAAGGACTTGAGCTGAGCTGATTCCAGCTGGAAACTGATCTGTTGTTGTACAGAGGGACTGGCTGGGATGACGAGGAGCTCAGTCTTTGACAGGTTAAGCTGAAAGTGGCGTTCCTTCATCCATGCCGAGATATCGGCAAGGCATGCCAATATCCGTGCCGAGACTGCGGGGTCGTCTGGTGGGAACGATAGGAGGAGCTGGGTATCTTCAGCATATGAATGGTATGAGAAGCCATGTGAGTGGATGACTGCACCAAGTGAGGTGGTGTATATTGAAAAGAGAAGGGGTCCAAGCACCCTTGAGGTACCCCTGTGGACAAGCAGTGGGATTTAGAAACTTCCCCTCTCCAAGACATACTGAAGGATCTCCCTGAGAGGTAGGACTCAAACCAGCAGAGAGCAGATCCTGAGAAGCCAAGCTCAGCGAGTGTGGAGAGGAGGATTTGGTGGTTAACTGTGTCAAAGGCAGCCGATAGGTCAAGCAACATTAGAAAGCAGCTCTAGCTGATCGCAGTGTTTCCACTACAGACAAGAGTGCAGTCTCAGTAGAGTGTCCGCGTTTGAAGCCAGACTGGTTAGGATCATACAGGTTGTTCTCAGAAAGGAATTCAGAGACTTGATTAAAGACTGTGCGCTCAAGTGTCTTGGAAAGGAAGGTGAGGAGTGAAACCAGCCTGTAATTTTCAACTTGAGATGGGTAGGTTTCTTTAGCAGCGGGGTAACCCGGGCTTGCTTAAAAGCAGTGGGGAACACACCTGTTGTAAGTGAGGAGTTGATGATGTGCGTGACTGCAGGGATAAGTGTGGGCGAAATGACCTGCAGGAGGTTGGAGGGTATGGGGTCCAACGGACAGGTAGTGGGACGAGGTTTGCTTTAGGTAGCAGACACTGTGGGGGCCACCACTCAGCTGCACTGTGAAATCACACAGTCACAGCTCAATATGCCACATCAGGCACCGCCACACACTGTGTGGGAATCAGTGAGGTATTAACCGTGACATTTTGTTGGGAGTGTACAACATGCTGTCATTGGTTACAGTCAACAATAATCTAATGCTGTAATAGATACATTCATTGATTAGCAGCATGACTGTTTATATTTCTTCAAACCTGCATTAGGCAAGATTTGTATGTAAAAATTCACCTGTCTTATCAGCCTAAATCTTGAGACTACAACAGAGAAGAGCATCCCATTCTCACTAATTGTGGCCCCTTAGATTTTCCCATTGTGCCCAAATTAATTTCTGCCATATGGTCTGGTATGGTCACTGGCAAGAAATCTTCTCATCGTATAGAAAGTGACAAATCAAAATTTTAAAACGAAATACAACACCGTCCAGAGATAGTTGAACTCACCAAAGATTGCTGAACCTGCTGCAAAAAGATGTTTTCCACCATCCCTGCCAGCCACAAAGAAACTTCATAGATGTCCCCTTTAATGATTTCTGGGTAATGAAGTACTTCAAACTTTCAAAACTTCAAACGGTTACGCCACCAAAGTGCGATATTGCCTATAGTCCAGCTTTAAACATATGGTTCTATTTTGAGAGCTAAGAGACAAACGTCTGAGCCAAAGACAACTTTGTAATGACTGACAGCCTATAATACATTGTCACAACATCACAGGTATACAGAATATATAATATACAGTGACATTCAAGGCATTATATCAAGCAAGAAAGAAATATTATCACTGATTATGCTGATGAAAATGGCTCACTGTGATAACATGGTGTGATGGTTTGATGAGGCATTGCAGGACTATGTTAACTAGCTCTTTTCAAGCAATTTGTTCCTCATGCAAACATTCCCGACTATTTCCCCAACCACTTACGGCAGCGTGTCAGTTTTGCAGTTTCGTCCCCATCTTTGGTCTCCAACAGTCCGGTCATCTATTTGGCTGTGGTGCCTGGCTTTGACAAGAGCTCAGGTGGAGGAATAGATGGAAGGGAAAATGGAGATGGGGGGAGAGGTTGATAGGATGACTGGCTCATCTTGGCATCACCTCCCTGGACTCTTGGTTCCTTTCACCCCCCCCCCCCCCCCCCCCCCTCCCTCCACACACACACACACACACACACACACACACCCCACACCCGACCCCCCTCGGCCCCCCGCTTCCCTCCCTCTGTCTTCCCCCTCCTCCTCTTGGACTCAGTAGAGCGATGGAGGGAAACAGCCCGGCCGTCTCCACCTGGTCATTATCATCCACACACCTGCTGCCTCTTCCCCCCTCCCTCCTTTTCTCTCTTTGTCTTCCCTTGCTTTGCTATAAGTTCCTTGTCCTCACTCAGCCCTGACTAATGGGGATATCTCATTTTTGATTTTTTTGGCAGTTTTTGTGTGGGTGTGTGCTGAGGCAAAAACACAAAACGTCCAAGATGATAAATGTTTTTAAAAAACAGTGGGCGCCATCAGCATGTTAGTAGGGTACACGCTATGTACCTGTATTTTCTTCTTCTTGTATTTGGCATGATTTGTTTGTACAAACTGACACTGACAAGCTGTAGTTTCCCCTGACATCATTTATCCACAAACCACCTCCACTACAAAACAAAACACTTTGCCATTGTGTGAAGTGCAAGGTGAAATGTGCTAAACCAGTTGTTACCATCACTCTCAACTTTCTCCCAACAACCCCATGTCTCCTGTCTGACAGGTTACCATGACTACCTGACACTGAAGGCACCTCTCCATCCATCTGTGCTGCAGCAATCGCCTCCACCGCGCCCTGCTCTAACCTTCCCTCTTTTTCTCTCTCTCCCCTCCACCACTTTTTCCACTGCAACAAAAATGCCATTCACTCAGTGGAGAGGAGAAGGTCGAGGCTGCTGGCTTTTTTGAAGGCTCCGGCAGAACTGAATTCGCTCAACAAAGGGAGGAGAGAGGGAGCGACAAGCAACAGGGGCTATGAAAAATTCATGGTCAATAGAAAGGCACTGGGAGTCCAGCGGTATGGAGTATAAAGTGTACTGTGAACTTCTTCCCTGTTTGTCTCCTCTCTCTCTCTCTCTCTCTCTCTCTCTGTCTCTCTCTCTCTGTTGCAGTAGTTTTTCTATTAATGTTCTCTACTGGAGTCTTGGCCTTCAGAACTTTATTGTTTTTTTTATTGTACAGACTATTCTGTGAGGAAATCTAAAGTGAAGTCAGCACTGCTGTGAAAGTGGATTTTAGATCAATGTGTGCCCGTTACACTGGAGGTCATGATTGGAGATATATCAAAAATTTATTGAAATGTATCACTGATAAACATTTGACTAATTCCTTAGGGCTTACCTCTGCCCTCTGTGTCATTACAATCAGCTATTCGGGAACACTTTATTTTACAGCCCACTAATTATGGTGTAACTAGTTTGTAATTATGGGGTACTAATACAATAACAATACTGTAGTTACAGGATAACAAAACAAGATGTCCGGGAATTAAGGGGTAACAATTTTGTAATTATGAGAGATTTATAGTTATGGCGTAACTGTTTTCGTAATTACTTAAAAAATTATTACAGTAATAACGTAATTAGGAGGACTAAACAAATGTTATCGGTGCTTAAAGGTTCATGCACTGGCAAAAGACCATTGTAAAGTGCTACCCATGTTTCTGTTAACTGCATGGGTTGATGCACAGGTTATTCCGGAAAAAATAAATTCTACACCTGAAAAGCTGAATTGAAGATGAATAACTTTTCTTTCTATTTTCCTAAAGTATCCCCTCTGATATGATAGTAGGTAGTAGTAATAGGTAATAGTAATATATAGTAGTAACAGTAGTAGGTAGTAGTAAGATTAGAATGAGCTAATTTGTGGCTTAAAACAGTGAATGTGCAATAAGAATTAGCAATTAAATAGATGTTTTCCACATAAAAAATACGGTAACTTAATACAAATTCCAAATATTCAGTTATGTGTTTTTTAATCATGTATAAACCATATACAAAGTGAGACAAGTTTACAGGAGCTTGAGCTTCATCTGATGAATCATAATGCAGCTGGACAGAATGCAGCAGAGTTCATAGAATTTAGAATGTCAGTGTCATAAAGGAAGTGATTGACCTGAACACAGACAGACTCACAGTTTCATCTCTGATCGGTGTTAACCTGCAAATTGAGAAAGAAAACTCACGTTGCATTCATTTGGAGAAACATCAACAATATCTACCTTTTTAGAAAGGAAAACATGGAGAGTGATTTCCATCTTGGTGAGCCACATGTATTTATAATTTTATTATTTAACCGGAAAAGATTAGTACAGAGGATTTTGCTCAACAGACAAACAAGAGACAGACAGTCAGGATAGACTAGTTGTTTGTGCTGAAGGATTTGCATTTGTGTCCAGTTCTTCCTTAGTTTGATTTACATTGTAAATTCACAGTTAGATTTGTTGTTGAAACAAAACTATGATAAAAAGCATAAGATGAAGCTATGATGAAGCATGTTGACCTTGAATGAAGCTACATCAGGTGGCTTTATGGTTATTTGATTATTAAGATGTTGCCATTGCATTTCTTTCAGCATCCATGCAAATGGTCGCTCAATTCAATGCCCTTAATGACGATCGCCATGAAAACATCAACTACATGTTTGCGAAAGTCCTGAATAAGGAGCATTATCTTTATGCTGAAGCCTCTAGTTTCTCTGGAGTGACTGCTGAGCTCGACTGTGATCTTTCACCTCAGTCTGCTGTTGGTCTCGGCTCCAAACCTGCTTGTGGATTTGAGAGCCTCAATATATGGGAACCAATAGCCAGTGCAGCTTTATCAGCATGCAAACTTCTCTTGGATATGGACAAAGAAGACCTTCCTCCCACAGAGAAAGAGTCTCCTCTCATGACTGAAGACACAGTGTTAGGTAATGCTGGAGCATCCATCCACCCAGCTCAGCATGTTGAGGCTCAATCCAACCTGCTCCGCCTTGTTGAGACTCTATCCCATGAGACTCAAACTGATGACTTCAAAATCATTGAGAGGTTGAGGCTGCTTCAGCACTCCCCCATTGGCTTTGATGATGACTATCACCTGGAGACGGTTGGAAAGAGATACCTCTATGCCCCCCCATGTGACACATTTGGATTTGTGGCTGACTGCTGCTCACCCTGTGGATCTACTCTGGGCTGCCTGGATGAGTGGGAGCCACTGGTCAAATCCTACTTTGACTTGAGTAAGGAGGGATTTGGTGAGGAGCTCCTCTACGCTTCATCACATCTCTCTAGATTTGTAGTTGACTGCTCCCCACAGCATGGGCCGACTCTGGACCAGTCTGACAAATGGGAACCTGTTGTCAGCAGCACTGATTCTCACCTGATGCAGTTCCTCTCAGTCCTCCTGGAGGAGGAGGAACTTGGTGAAAAGCACACGAATGCTTCCTCAACAGTGAGTTCTACATTTATAGCTGCCTGCGCTGGATACCATGGCCCTACTCAAGATCATCTTGATGATTGGGAGCCAATCGTCAGAGCTGATTCTAAACTGATGCTGTTCCTCCAGGACTTGGAGAAGAGGGAAACAGTAGACGCTTGTGCACAGATTGAGGCCGCTGCTGAAAGCTCTGTCACCATCCTGCATCAACCTGAATGTTGTGAGGGAACAAAAGTCACTGTTCTCTCTGCTGGACGTGACAGTATCTCCACCTCAGAGGAGGCTCTCCCCGTCTCTCTTGCTGAATACACCCTGATTGACATACTTCAGGAAGGATCTACCAACCTGCTTCAGGAGACCCAGGCTCCAGCCATCCAGGTTGAGGTCAAAGCTCCACCAAGCCTTGTGGTTGAAACTGTAAAGAATCTGTCCAGTCTGACCCTGGAAAAAACACTTTCAGCCATCCAACTGGTCAAACCTACAGGGCCTCAGAGTTCCAGTGCCAAAGACAGCCTGTCGACAAAACCAAAGAAGAAGAAGCGTGGCTTCTTTTCTTGGCTATCCCGCATATTCTGGGGGAAGAACAAGAAATCTGCTGACAACATGGCTGCAACAGTAGAGATGCCGCTCCAACAGACCTGCCAAACAGAAGCATATGAGCCAAAGTCCTGCTTGAACACCCTCACACATGCAGTCCACGTCTGAACTCCTGTCATCTCCCTGTCCACTTTACAGAATTTAACAACTGAATCATTTTATTTGAATACATTTATTTGCACACTACTGTTATAGTGTCTTTGCGCATTTCTTCAAAACACACTTTTATTCCTTCAGTTATGGGTAACCTGTAACCTAAATTAGAGAAAATGTAATGGAATTAGTATATGTTGGCCACTAACATTTTCTATACCTCTATTACTAACAATATAATCAATATTTATTCTAAATGTGGCTCTTTTTTCACTGAGAGTCTTTTAATATACCTTGTTTTCGGTAAAAAAAAAAAAAAAACTGTACTTCTAGGGTAAGTACAAGGTTGCCCCACATTAAATACAGTTTAACAGAAAGTTACATACGTCCATCTGGTAATCGATGTTAGGAGAGGAGATCCTCGCTGTTTGGTGACATTTCTGTAACATATAGCATACACAAAAAATATGGAACTTCAACACACAGTAACAGACTTAATTGAACATACATGAGCTTTATTGAATGTAATATACAGTATGTTGAGATTAAATATCAAATATGTCAATTTTATAATATAAAAAAAAAAAAAAAATAAAAATAAAAAAACCTTCATAATCCTTTTATAAAACAAATTAGGGTCAAAATATTTACTCCATAACTACAGGGAACAAGCATACCGTGGCACAAATAACCTAATTACGTCACTGTACCCTGTAATTATTTTTAAGTATGCAGTAATTACAAAAATAGTTACACCATAAATACCTTATAAATCTCTCATAATTGCAGAATTGTTACCCGTTAATTCCTGGACGTCTTGTTTTGTTACCCTGTAACTACAGCATTGTTATTTTATTAGTACTCCATAATTACAAACTAGTTACATCGTAATTAGCGGGCTGTAACATAAAGCGTTACCAGTTATTCTTTCCAATACTCTCACACGTGTTTTTTTTTTCAGCACTTTTTTGTCACCTGTGCAGTTTGTGTATTTCAGTCAGGACAACTCACGCTTTTGGTTTCAACAATTTAATGAATGCAAATGACACAGCAATATAACAATAGGTTTTTTAGCAGTGAGTAGATCTTCTTTTATGTACTCCCTGCACACACTGATGCAGGAGCTTTAAGGGAATACACATAATACCCCCCCCCCCCCCCCCCCCCCCCCCCCCACACAGTACATAAAAGCAGATCTGAGCATGTGGCAGCTCAGAAGTAGCAGAATTTTCATATCATGCAGTAACTCAAGCAGCAGATTGCACAGCAGAGTAAGCCACAGACTGGGTGAGCACCAGACCAGTTTAAATAGGCCGCCCTGTTCGTGGAGAGTGGGGGTGATTGGTGGCGTATAACGAACATGCTGCTGAAGGTCTAGACCCAACTGCCAACTAGAATTTCCCGACTGCAGGATCCTTTCCTGTTTTGATATGTACATCATTGGAAACTTACGCACCTATCACTGATGATTATTTGGAATTTAGTTTGAAGAGCACAGATGTAGCACTGGTCAATAAAAAGGGGTAAACTATGATCTCCAGTTGGTGAAAAAAATCAATCATATTTTCAGAAACGCAAGAAATCTGTTTCCTTAAAAATAACACAGTACAGTACCAGTCAAAAGTTTGGACACACAAATTTTTCTTTATTTTTATTATTTTTCACATTTTATAATAATAGTACAGACATCCAAACTATGAAATAACACAAATGGAATTATGCAGTGAGCAGAAAAGTGTTAAATCAAAACTTATATTTTAGATTATTTAAAGTAGCCGCCCTTTGCCTTGATGGAAAGGCAAAGGCTTTGGAAAGAAATTCATACATAGGCATCAACTTATTTACTCACTATATTTGTCTAAAGAACTAATTTCAAGCATTTAAGCATAAGCCTTTAGATCAAAATGGCTTTAAGAGAATGAAAAACATAGTACATTGAGTCAGGTGTGTCCAAACTTTTGACTGGTAGTGTACGTCAGCCTGCAAATGTGGGTAAAGAGTAGAGTTTAAGTGGGTTTACCCTCCACTACACCCCCTGCTATCACAAAATATTGATCCACACTGTGTTAATTCTATGCAAATATGCTTTGATTTCATGAAAATGCCACAAGTATTAACACATTGTAGAATGTCAAACGTCTACATGAATATGATCCTCTTTTATAGGAAACCATATAGGGAGTCATTACTGTACATCCAGGGACCAGAAGGCGTAAGTACCAAGCTGGTTTATGATTGAGAGAGTGCAATAAGTTCAGACATGTGGGGATTGAGCCATATCGTGAAGATGACATCCACAGTCCCATATGGCATCGACAGTTGGACACAGAGTTATGAAACCTAAAGGTCAATAGGAAGCGTCTTCCCCTGTAACTAATAAAGCACAAAGCCGAGCGATAACAAACTTCCAGCAGCAGGCGTAACGGAGCTTCCCTGAGCAGTGCTGACCTTACAACATAATGAACCTTTGTCTTATCTGCCTGCCTCAACGCCGTTAGAAACTGTACACCGGGGGTTAAACCTCCATCTCCAGGTAGTCGCCTACTCCATTACGCTCACACACACACACACACACACACACACGCACATCTGATCAGACAAGACAGGATACACACACACACACACGTACCTCAACCCCAGCCTCATCCCCATGGTTAATTAATTGAACTAATTAAGGGTCTGTGTGTCAGTTCCATTGCCAGGCAGTGTCCGCGCCTTATCTCCATCCCACAATGCACTTGATCACAAGCTGCTGTGTGCGAGACGCTCCCAAGAAATGATTAATTAATTCATGAGCGCCGGCTCGTTAAGACGCGCCACGTCCCTCTGACATCAAAGTGACAGCAGTGAATGCAGGAATGGCAGTTAAAGTGAGTGTATGTGTGTGTGGGTGGTGTGCGTGGGTGGGGGGGGAGCATAGCGTGTTTAGAGCTATTCTGTTGATCACACATGAAAGAAGCACAGACAAATTGAATGGAAAGGTTAAAGGGCCAAGCTTCAGACTATCTTTGAGGGATTTAGGAAGAAAAGTCTGTGCCTGGCATCCTCTGATACGTCAAATCAGCATTCATAATTTATCTAGGAATGTATTCTAAGTGATGGTTTTAAAATAGGCATTTGTGTGAATTAAGAAACAAAATGTAAACATTTTTTTTTCATTCCATGGGTTTTATTTTGTTATCTTTAAAGAACATGCAATGCAATTTCATCTTTTTGACTGGAACGCATCCTAACTAATTACCAACCAGGGACATTAAAAAAAGAAATATTCTACTTATTGTCTAAAAAAACAGCTCTTTTAAGAGCCGTTCAAATAATTGGAAAAAATAACCTTCAACAGAAAATGTGTACATATCTATTTGACTTCTTTGTTGTGCCCCCTCAAAGCTTAATGCCACAATAGACCTAAAGAGATTCATTCTTTTCTCAGAGGAAAAGCAGTGCCTTTCAAGTTCGGTTCACTGAAGCTGCAAGACACACAGGAAAAAACTGCAGCCAAAGACACACATTTGAAGATCAAAGAAGGCTGTATTGTGTGTTTGTGTGTGTGTGTGTGTGTTTGTGTGTGTGTGAGAGAGAGAGAGAGAGAGAGAGAGAGAGAAAGAGCCACTGTGGACTGCAGCCATTAGCTACGATTCCAAAGCATCCTATCAGTCCAGCGTGAGCCATCAGCAGGTTGAGTCGTGATTTAATCGACCGGCAATGTCTAGAGCGAGGAAGTCTCCCCTCGACCTCCCTGACCTCCGGACGACACGTAAACACACACATATGCACACACACACACCGAGCTGGGCACGTGCATACACCTGAGCGCACATACAGACAAGCGTCAAGATGCCCGCACATAGAGCCACAGCCAGTCTCTCCATCCTTGAGTGGAGGTGTGAGGGGTGGGTGGGCTAATCGGCCTGACACCTCTGGATCCTCGGTGGGGGGGGGGCATGACCCCATCACCTAGCGGGGAAGACAGGCGAGTCAGACAGGCTCCCATGCACAGCAGGAGGTCTCCGCAGGGGACTATGTATACTTGTGTGTTTGTGTGTGTCCGGGGAGGCAAGGGAGGTCTGCAGGGGTCACTGAAGGCTGGAAGGAGAACGCGGTGGCGCTCGGAGGTCAAGTTCATCCTTACATCTCTATTGGTGCGATCAGAATGTGTGTGTGGCCAGAAAACTACTAATAGTGCTGGGCTTGATTCGAAACCAAGACCTTTGTCACATGTCATCCCCCTCTCTCCCCCAATCTTTCCTGTCTATGAACAATGTCATAAAGGTGAAAAAGACCAAAGATAATCTTAGGGGGAAAAAAGAAAACTATTAATCTATAGGTGGTCTTACCAGTTCAGACTTCACTGCTCTGGATGTTCTGCAATTTCAGCTTCTAATCTATTAAAATGTACCAGCGGTCACTGGTGGCTTTAGTTCTGTTCAGCAGATGACGCCAGATGATACTATAGACTGCCTCTATAAAAGCTCTGTAAAGCCCTATATAGATTGTCAACCCATGTGTGTTAATCAGACATCAGGAAGCTTTAGGTCAGTGGAGCAGGGAATGGATTTTCTCTGGCGCTGACAGGGAGACGCCGGCCGTCCCTAATGGTTTCTACCTGTGGAGAAATTAACAAGCCAGCCAGAACAGAGAGAATCGGCCGGCGAACCTTCACTTCACTCCACCTCTGATGTTAAGAGACGGTGAAGGCGTCACTTCAAATTCATCGACTGGCGGGGAGGAGTTGCCTCGACTCACCTCGCAAAGGACGTTTCAAGCACTTAATTGCGGTGCGGAAAGTTCATTAAGGGTTAATGTAGGCGCGCGCAATACTTAACTCAATATGGAATTCATGACCCCAACTCTCTTAAAATGACCTACACGCAGCTCTAAGAGACTGGCAGTCATGCTAGGAACTTTGTCATCATTAGTGCCTAATGCTAATGTGGCTTGCGCTGCAAATTGACATGATTTGAGAAAGGTAACTTTGACTATAGACATTAATGCTATATTTGAGTCATAGATGCTGTTTTTCTTCTTGAAGTAAGACAGTAATGTGCAGGTTACTGCTGCGGTCAAATGAAAACCTCATGTCTGTAAAAAGTAAGTTATTCCAGGAGGGAAGGAAAAAATTCTTTGTTTCTTATTGACACCCATGTATGATACACAAAGTGCTTTTAACAGGTTCAAAAGCCCAGGCATTATTAAACTCACTCAACACATAAATGGCTATGTAAACTTTCAATGCATTAGAAAAGGAAAACTAACAAATTGAATACAGTTAGATGATTTTATTAACCGACATGCAGTTCTCTTGTCAGTCTTAATTGTATTGTCTGAGCCACCATTAGCATACTGAAGAGGATGAACTGCCTACTCTCCTTCAAAAGGAGTCTACTAAAATGTATGATTCAAATTATACTGACCTCAAATACATCACAAAACAATTAAATTATTGTTTAATCTTTTTTTTTTTACCACTTGCCATGAGGACATGTACTAATCAGGCGCAAGAAATTAATTAATTCCAATTGTCTGCAGCTATAAACATTACAGAAATAGCAGATTGCAGAATTGCAGAATTAGAAATCTAGTTAAGTTTTCTAATTAAATTGATTATTACGTCTTTTAAGCCGATGTCTTTGGAAAAACAACAACAACTTTCCTTAAGTTGATCTATCTGGGCTCCAATTTTTCAGTGCGCTTGCTGCTGGAGCGTAGCGAGGCAGCGGCTTAAACACCTGACCTGACAGACTGAATATTTACAGAGCTTCAGATCTCCACACTCCTTGGGGAGCCGTGTATGCTGTGTGTGTGTGTGTGTGTGTGTGTGTGTGTGTGTGTGTGTGCTGTGTGTGTGTGTTTGTGTGTGTGTGTGTGTGTGTACAAAGGTGGTAGTGGGCTGAAGATTGGCAGCACCTGTACTTTACACCCACTCCCCTTCCCTTCAAACACACACACACAGAGACATGCTCACACCCACAGCCTTTCCTCGGCACCGTTAAGTTAGGAACAGTGACAGTAATCCGTCTCGTAGCATCCCCCAACCAGTCACGGCTGTCACCTTCGCCTCGCCAGGAGCATCTGAACCGCTCACCGGATTTAGGGGCCCTATAGATACCGGCGCCGCTCATGGTGCCCCGGTTCCGCCGTGCTGTTGACACAACGCGCATTGACAGATACCAAAAGACTCCTCAGCTAAAATAGAATTCCAATTTCACTGGGTTCAGCCTGTGATAAAACATACAGAGCGCTCTTCAATTGTAACTAAACGAGATTAAAGAGGAAAAAAGGGGGGAGGGGAGGAGGTGGGGGGCAAATACAGATCATGGCTTTATTAACTACGGCAACAGAATTTTGCATGCAAGGAGAGGTGGAGGAGGAGGAGGAGGGAGGTGGAGGGGAGGGGGGGGGGGGGGGGAGAAACGAGCATCTTGCGCTTTGCAAGGAATTTATCATAATGTTCGCGCTGCAAGATCATTTGCCTCTTGACAGGATCATTACGAGATTCAGTGCTCCCACGACCATTACGCAATTTCAGCGTTCCTCCTTGGATGGAATTTTAATTGAATTAGCCCGGCTGGTTACACATGGTGCAAACGATAACATTTTCTGTCTATCTGGGCTCATTGAATCCACTGGGGAGTGGGGAGTGGGGGGGGAGTGCTGACGGTTTAAACCGGGCCATGAAAAAAAAAGGACAAGGTGGTTTTGGTTCATTCCAATATGCTTTCTTCTGTCTCTCTCTCTCTCTCTCTCGCGCCATACCTTCTTGTTCAGCAACAATGCAGTCTGTGAAAACCTGTGATATGACGGCCTCGCCTCGCCTATCTGAGCTAGCTGACGCGCTGCTGTATTATACACTCAGAGCCACTCTTCCATACAAGTGCCCATGTAAGCTGAGAGCATTGCAGGAATGATGTATGGTTAGGGGGTAAACGTGTTAGTATTAACACACCCAGAGAACAAACCCCCACAAGCAACTCAAGTACATTCCCATAAGAATGATTAATGATGCTGGTGATGTTATGAAAAGCAGGGAGACAGAGAAGGGAAGCTACTTCATATGCCGCCCTATAGGGCTTTTTGTTGAATTTTCTTAAGTTTTGACTCAGAAGTCAGGAAGGCTGGTAATAACATTGTTTTGGTTGTGAACATTTCAACAGTTACTCTGTTACTAGGCACTTAATTCTTTAATCCTAACCAACATAAACAGTTAAAACCAAACTGTACAAGAAAGGCATGACTTCAGAAAATTGCAGACATGCAGAGTGAGCAATGAATGTTTGGACAAAGACATGCTGTGGGCTTTTGGGGTTAATTTTTTGAGTGTCAGTCAGCCCTATAGGACTGTAGTGAACCGATAAACAAGACATAAGCAGCTCTGTAGTGAAGCAGTTGAGATTTTGGTCAGAATCAGTTGGTGTGATGGAAAAAGATGGGAAAATAAGGTCCAGGTTGAAAATGGCTGGGGTTTTGCTATAAATCTACAAAACCCTCTGCCTGCCCAAACTACCCAAGGAACATGAGGTTGGAGAATCGGGAGCGTATCTATGTTCCCAGGGTCCTATATTCCCCAGTTCAATATTCTGTTAACACATTTTTTGTTTTGTTTGTATTGTATTGTATTGTATTTTGTATTGTATTTTGTTTGGGTCAAATTTGACCCGTTTCAAGATAAAATATTTTTTTATTGGAACAAGGCTTCAAAACAGCTATATAAACACAACAAAACCAATGGTTATCATTTTATTTGATTTTGAAGGTCTCTAACCCTAACCAACCTAACCCATCAAAATAAAACAATAATAATAATAATACTAGCTTGGGTGGAGTCGAGAACAAGGAGGCCAGACAAGGCGCACGAGTTGAATACACAGACCAGGGAGTTCTTCTTGAAGTTCTCTTCTCCCCTTATCAACATAAAAAAATATATATTATATGTGGTATTGATACCACTACTACTACTACTTCCTACTTCAAAAGCAGAAGGAGCGAGGTGCAATCTATTAACGGTGGATGGCCAGTGCCTAACCTGGATAGCTCTGATAAAAAGCCCTTCTGTTCTGTGAAACAGTTGTGGTCAGAGCTCTGGGTAAACATCTACACTCAACCAACCAACCTAACCCTAACCCTAACCCTAACCCTAGAACTGGGGAACATAGGACCCTTTGTCATGTTCCCATTATGTGCCATATAAATCTTGGGAACATAGGACCCTGGGAACATAGGAATGACTCCAGAGAATCTAAGGGAGTCAAGGGGAGGACGAGGTTACTAACATGAAAAATATCACACATATTGGGATCCACAGTAGCCTTGTACATAGTGACATGGTGGGAGGAGGAGAATACCCTATCCTATAATGTATTCATAGGAAAAATAGGCATCATAGGACCATATGGTAAGAGTTTAAAATGCATCTGCAATATAACAACAGACCTTCATGATTACTTGCTGCAGGAAGGAAACATTTTCTTGTCTTGCATCCATTCATAAAAATCCCACAAATCCTCAAATAAAAATTCCAAGACACACTTTATTTAGCAAAAAATGTTTAATCTCTCCTTGATGCGTGTTTATTTACAAGTAGTAAATCTGCAAAATAGGAAATAACAGAATATTTACACAATGAATGTTAACCTGCAAACTTGTGACAGTCACTTCAAGTCTGAAACTCTTTAAAAACGTATCAGAATTATTGTAGTATTAAAATTCCTTTGCCACCTCTGTCTGAAACTCATTTGCTTTGTGTTTCCTTGGATCCTATGCGGCTTTCATTTTGAAAAAGAACAACTACTGAATTTGCCACAATTGGAAGGAAGAAAGAAAAAAAGAACACGATGGTGCCAGGACCTCGACTTGATTCAACCAGGGTTTAGAAAGGCAAAAGTGTGACTCTGCACGTCTAAAGAGCTGACAGACCTTTAGAGGATCTGAAATATGACATACAACCATATGAAAGTTGAACATGAGATACATGACTGTGTTGACTCCACTCAAACTGAAGGCAGTCCAGCATAAGACAGTCCAGCAAAATGTTGTTCATTTGTTCAGGTTTGACTGAATAACAGTGTAAAAGCCTGCAATGCACTGTCATAAACTCCACTCGCCATGTTCTTATGATAGCATTTTAGGTTACAAGTAGGCCTAAGTCAGATGTTGATGCTGTCTCCTTCTGATGACACTGAATAGCCCTGGAGTTAGCCAATGGACATGCTTTATACCACTTCAATAACAATAAATACAAGTCAATTACCACACCAAACAGTGCAAAATGAAGGATAGAGTGGGGTGGCTGGGAAGTTTCACTAAAGAGGCATCTGGACTTGCAAAGCAGGTTGATCTAAAAGGCAAGCAGCCATGCAAACAGTAAACAAGCCAACTCCCTCAGCAGTCATTTAATCAACCAAATTACAACCAGAATACAACACAAACGGACCGTGAACCTGAGAATGAATGGAGAATGTTGAAGTGTCTTTAAAAAGCCTGACAGACCAGAAGGACAGCGGTCTCACATCCTCAGCTGGTGTCTGCCTGTGTGCTTACGGAGGGAGCAAGTGTATTTGTCCCCACTGTACATTGTTATGATACTGATAATTCAAAGGAGTGCCGTTAACAGCACCACTGAGCTCTGGCTTCAGAAGTCTATTTCCAAGCCTCGTGATCCAAGAGCACCAAAACATATGGATGCAGCAAAAACTCAGCTGTGTACTCCAGGGAAAAAAACATGTAAAAAACGCTTGTAAAGCGGACTAAGCATATTTCCGTGAAGGTTTTGCAGTACTCTCTTTATATGATTGCAACTGAAATCATTTCACATGTGTAACCTGTGCAGCCTCTCACCAACATGGCTGGCTGAAAAGGAGGCTAATATTTCTAACTTATCCAATTGTGGGCAGAGTGGTCCCTCAAGACTGTTTTTGGCTCACAGCATATCTGTAGGTGAAACACTATTTAGTCCCGATAGGAATCCAGTTGAACTAGGCTCATATAGATGCAGTTGTAGAAAGCAATGTCACATCTCAAACACGTAAACAAAAGGTTGCACTGACATGAATTTGGGAGTGTGCTCACTATTCCTGTACGAGAGAGAAGATTGATTTTTTTAAGGAACCTGGCATAAAAATGTATAGCAACAGCATTTATGATCAGCATAAGATGACAGCCCTAATGTTTGATAAAAAAACAAGGTACAGAGTAAAAGCAGCAAGTCACGTTTCCATCACAAAAGACACAGATGCTCATCTGATGCAACATTTTCATTTTGATCTTCGAGATCAGGAAAATAAACCTTGAGATCGGTCAAGTACTTCAACTTCAAACCCAAGAGAATTTTGTCTTCCGTGTACCGTAATGTACAATTTACATGTCGAAAATAAAGAGACAACCAAAAAAACAACCTGATTACAAAAAAATGGCAAATAGCTTCTGTTCATCATGAAAAAGTATACAATTTACAAATGAAAACATCAACAAAAACATTATACAGACCACAGTTTGGTTTTCGGCAAGCAGAAAAAAAAAATGCAGGAAAAACAAAAACAAAAAAAAAAACAACAACATTGTTTCTCACCACAAAGTCAAAAACCATGACTTCAAGACTTCAAGAAAGAGAAAAAAAGAAATCCTCTTAAGAGAGCAGTAATAAAAAAAAAGCTTAAGCCACACATGGCAATAGGCTTGTTTTGAAACAAGGGCTGGAGGCTAAGGGGAGGATTACTCAGCCTTGTGTAGCTAATGAACAGAGGTGTCTCACCTCCATATCTCTCTATACCTACCCCCCCCCCCCCCCCCCCTCTCATGGATAAAAAGCTAAACCCCTGTCTCAAACAGATAGGTTAGAGGTGGAGAGAAACACTCAGTATATCTTTACCTTGCCTCACTATACGGGTATTAACATTGAGAAAGTGGAAGAAATGTGGCCTGAGGCTAAAAACAGCTTTCCCCACTTTGTTTCACCACCGAGGGGCTTGGCTAAGCTCTACCTGACCTCATTGTGGCTCCTGTGAAGAGGTAAACAAAGTCTGCAACCACCAACACTCTGCCTTTGCTCTTACAGGGCTGGTAGGACTGAGTCTAAAATGAAGCCCCAAAGAAGTATCACCAAGGTTGGCCTTGACATGTTGATAAGATGGCAACTGGCTGACACAAACCCAGGACTGGTGGAAACCTCCCAGTCTTCATCAATCAGATATGGTGGCTACGTGATATTGGAGGCAAATGGGAATATTCATTGTTTCAGGTAGTGCAATGTAGCTACTTCATTGTTCAGTCACTGTACCATGATCCACTAAACTGTCACTTCTTGAGCCCTGGAAGAAAAGAACCAGCCTTGGTGCCATTATGCGAATGTGGCCATGATAAAGCAACAATCCTGTGAGTATATTTTTGGTTTTCTGAAACCAAAAGATTGCACTGATTGAATCAGAAACAGCAACTTCATGTCATCACCATTTCACCTCTTTACAGAACTGTCCTAGGCAGAAAAGAATGACAATTACATGTGTCGCCTTGCTTCCCGCCGTTTCAACAAGGATCTTGTGATGGTTCATTACTCAAACAATTCTTTTCAGTCACTAGGCATGTTCATATTTAAATCATACGGTAGCACATTCCATCTAACAAAATATCTTTGCACTAAACAACATTCAAAGAAAACATGGCACAGTACAACTTTTTTGTTTCTTTTTCATTGTTTTTTCCTACGTCGATTTTTTTTACTTGAAATATCAAATCATGTTTCATTGTTGTTTTTTTACTGTTTGTTGGTTAAAATGAAAAAACAAAACAACTTTTCATCCTAATCTTTGTTTCTTTAAAAACGTAGCTGTATTTATATATAATATCTATATAGTCTTCCTTTGTAACGTTTTCTGTAAATTGTGCAAATTCAGCAGTAATACAAGTGGCGAGAGATCAGAGAGTGGGCAGTTGATTACATTTATACAAAAAAAGAAAAGAAAAATCCAACGTCCTTTTAAACTGCGACACCCACTGGAGTCACATGACCCAGAGAGCCTCTCTCCATTGGCTCTTCACAGATTGGTCCATGTTCCATCCTGGTCCATGGTCCATTCCATCCTGCTAATGACGCCAAATATGGAGTTCCTTTCCAAGTTTCCATTGTTGCTTTCCTGACCATCGCTTTATCACGACAAAACTCCAGAAATCAAAATTAAGCAAACCACAAACGACAACAGCCACAATAATCAAATGCTTTCCGGTGACATGGTCTTGGTGTATGCAGGTGTGAAAACGTCCAGTGTCCCAGTCTCGCACACAGACACATGCGCACACACCATATGGCCTGCAGACACACACACACACACACACACACACGCGCACACACACGTAAGCATACACAGGCCCGCCCATCTCTGCCGAACCCCCCCATTTTGCAGTGTACTGCTTCAGTCCTTTGCAGTTTGTCTGTCGTATTGTTGGGGGTTGGAGTTTTGTTTGTTCTCTGGGTGAGAGGAGCGAGGGAGATAGAAAGATGGAGAGGAGGAGTGAAGAGGAGAAGGAGGACGAGGAGGAGATGGAGGTGGTGGTTGGTCCTCAGCTGGCCAGGGCCATTGTGTCGATGACCTGCTCCAGCTTGCTCCTCAGTCTCTGTCTCCTCGCCTGCTCGTCCCGCTCCAAAGCCGACAAGATCTGAAGATAGAAAGGGGAGAGGTCAGTGAGTGTTGCAAATGGACTCGCAAAATGAAGTTTCCGCACAAAGCATGAACCAGGCATAAGCTCTTCTAGGTCAAGAACATGGACTAATTTTGTATCTTAGCCAATGGACATGCTGACGGTGGACACATGGAAAAACATACACATACACACACAAACATTCAAGCATATGACAAAAACAATACAGCATGTGGACAGGGTGTAACTCAGAATCTATTCACAAATTACTGGCATGCTTTCGAAGCTGCAACTCAAGCAATGCACACTTTGTGGCTGTATAGACAGATGCATGTTTTTACATTTCATTACATTTTACAGATATCCTAAGTCATAAATGCCCAATGGCCAAATGACAAGCTGCTGCTGCTGCTGCATCAAGCTGAACACATCAGATGTCTCACCTCGTCCTTGTACTTGACGATGTAGGAGTAGATCTCATGCAGGGCCGACATACTGTTGAACTGGTTGAGGTGCAGGCGGGACTGCTCCGCCAGGTAGGCACTCATGTCCTGGTCACTGATGGCCGGCATCCTGGAGATGTCCGAGTAGTACCTGGAGAAAGAGATGAATGAGGGAAGGAAGGAAGGAAGGAAGGAAGGAAGGAGGGGAGGCAGGCAGAGGAGAGAAAATGACAATATAGCAAAGAGGGGTGAAAGGGGCAGAAATGTATAGAATAGAGAAGTGTGAAGGTAGGACATGAAGGAATTGAGGATCAGGAAAGAAGAAAATAAAAAATAATAAAAATGGAGAGGGAAAGCGGAAAGAATGCAAATCTTGAGATGCTGCAGGCATTTCTTTAAAATACCTTCGAGACAAAAACAAATTTGACATCAAACCATACTAAGCATCTAATCACATCTGAATCAATTACATCTGTAGAAGTGGAAAGGATAACAAGCCTGCATGCTCACGTACCTCTCTACCCAGTTCTTGTAGTTGGGGATGTCTTTAGCGTAGAGCAGCTTGTTCGAAGGCGAGTCCTTCCCTAGTTTATGTTCTGATGTTGAACAGGAGTCCATGAAGGTCTGGGCCACCACAGACAAGCAGGCGTCTGTAATGCTGTTCTTATGGATGTCAAACACAAACTGGGGGTTCTTGATCACGTTCACCCAGAACCGCAGTGGAAGACTGGAAGGAATGAGGGGAAAGGGGGATGAGGTGGAAGGAGGGAGAGGGAGAGTTGCAGAGTTAGAAAGATTTGACAAGCTGTTAAGGTGTCGCGAGCGCTGCAATGAATGAAGCTGCATACATAGCACCGGCTGAATAAAGGAGGAGTCTGAGGGATAAAATACCTGAGGCGAGAGAAAGAGAGAAAATGAAAAGGCGATGAAATGTGTCTCGGAGCAGCACCGAACATCCGCTGCACTGCGAATATAGAAACGCTGCATGTTCGCTGACTCACAGAGTCAGAGTGTAAATGTTTTCCCTATGACTCAGTGAGCTTTTCTCCACACTAAACAAAGACCACCTATCAAATACTGCCTCCCTCGCATGTCCGCCGTGCAATGATGCCCCTTCCACACACACAACACACACACACACAGACTCACCAGTTGCTCTTCCATGTGTGCCGTACATCAGAGTCAGATATGGAGTGTTTGTCGGCCTGCTCGTCCAAGAAGTCGAACATGTACTTGATGGCGAGTGGCAGGGCGCTGCCTCGGTGGGCCGTGCTGAAGATGGTCTCAAACAAGTCATCCACAAACTTCTGGAGCGTACCCTGAGCAGAGGAGGATTCACATCGGCTTAGTTCGTTCTTTTTTTTCTTACTATTATTATTTTTTTTAATATTTTATTTTGCGGTTTAACAATAGACATACACGTGTAAGAAAAGAAAAAAAGACATGACGGTGCAAGAAAAAAGAAAAGAAAAAAATATATGTATAAATAAATAAAAAAAAATAAGAAAAGGGTGTAACATGGGCTGACAAATCAAATTATGGATTATAAATAGGCATTTACAATTTGCAGATAAATTAAAAAAACTATCTACGCACAGACATACTGGTATGTGTATATACAAAAATGTCATGTCATTATGCCTTTCATGTCTCGTGCCCAAATATATCTAGCGTGGTCAAGTACAATATAGAACTCTATAATCTTATACAACATAACATGTAATGCCCCACTAAATACCGAAATGCCATCTGACATATTTATAATAGTCTCAGAGAGAAACAATCTAATAGATTATCATGTATATGGTAGAGTTGTACTATATCACAGTGTAGTAAATAATAATAAAGATAATATATAGCCCAACTATCCCAGAGGGTAGTCAAATCTTTTCCAAGTGATATAGAAATGGTCCCCAGATCTCGGAGAATCTTTTTTCTGTGTTAGATTTTCTGTCACATATTTTTTCCATACTGATCATTGAAATTATTTCATGCAGCCATTTTTGGAAACAGGGTGAAGAAGAAGATTTCCATTCTAGTAAAATCCGTTTTTTGGCTACCACCATTCCCAGCATCAGTGCTTTTTGCTCATTCTTGGAGAAGGTCAAGATGGAATCTGAGCAGCCAAATATAACCAAGTCTTGGTCTGGCTGGATGACCTTTTTATAAATTTTGGAAAAAAAAATCAAATATCTTCAACCAAAAAACATGCAGCACAGGACAAGACCAGAAAAGATGTGAAAGGGTTCCCTTTTCTAAATTACATCGATCACAGATGGGACACCTAGAAGGATCAAATCTGTATAGATGGACTTTGGAATAGTGGAGTCTATGCATCACCTTGAATTGGATGAACCTATATCTAGCATTGATAGAGCAACAGTGGATACGTTTTAGTCCCTCTTCCCAGATCCCGTCTGATACACTGTTACCAAGCTCCTTAGCCCAGGCCTCTTTCAGATGGATTGTATTTACCAAAGGAGTGAAGAGTTTAACAAATTGGGAAATAAGATGTTTAGAGTCTGGGGGGAGCAGGAGCAGCCTATAAAATGGATGGCTATTTGGAATAGACTTAAAGTTTGAAGTTTTTTCTCTTACATAATGTCTTAGGCTTAGTTAGTTCTTTAACAACATCTGAAATTTCCCTGTCAGAAGGCAGCATGCTTATAAAGGATGCATCAATCCTTAACACCTCTCAAAGAAATGGTTAATAAACCTGTGTATCAATTCTACAACCAACTAGACTACTACAACCACTTCTCTGTGTCTTTTGGCCCTGGTGTTGGAGAATTGTCATTAAAGCAGCAATCCGGAATACATGAGCCTATCAGCTGTCGGTAAACTTTTTTAAAATAGGACTGGAAGATAAAGAAATAAGCCTTTTGCAAAATCTCATTGTACCTCACAACTAAGTAGTCATTTTAGTTGGCATTTAGATTAAGGATTGAGCCTTTGAGTTACAACACCATTAAGAAGCTGTCTTTGCTTGCATGCTCTTTGTTGGTGGTGGTCTCGCTGCAGGCAACCGCTGTCAGTAGCGGGCATTAGAGAATGACAGTGCTTTGCTTTTTGAGACAGTTTATGATGGTGCTTTCAGAGTGCTGAGTGTACTTTACAGTATTTAGGATGAGGCCCAATGAGAGTTCAGCCGAAGGCTGTTCTGTGATGTTTTTTTTCCACATCACACAACTTTGGAGACACTGAATCCTCACAAATTCCTCTGAACTTGAAATGATTTGAAATCTCCTCCCACAAGCCTGCGTCTCCCTCATTCCCAGCTTCAAGCATCCAAACTACCTTTTTCAAAACCTTATTTAAACCAGCCAGAACTGGAATCTGCAGTCTCCTATTCATCTACACATCCATAAATCAGCTTCCTAAACACACAATGCTGTGGGGGCTGTAATAAATAAGAACAAACTGCAGTTCTCCAAGTCCCCCCATTGTCTTCCTCTGGCTTGCATGTTAATTATTTCCCAATCGAGCCAGCCCTGGTCGTGCTAACCTTGCACTTTCCTACCTGGAGCTAGAACAATGGAAATCTGGAGCTAATGAGTGAAACATAGGGGGAGGGGAAGTGCCGGGGTGAGCAGATTCACCAAGCTAGTTAGTACCTGCAAATGAGGGCAAGGGGTAACACTGTTGGTAGGCTGTATGGGCAGATGAAGCACCATGTGTGTGTGTGTGCGTGCATGTGTGTATGCAGGAGTGTGTACATAGAGATTATGTTCTGAGACTTGTTGTTGTGAGTCAGGCTCTGTTCATATCTTGATGTTACGAGAAACCAACCTGGATCAATGTGTATTCTGTGTGAATTTGTTTGTGTGTGTGTGTGTGTGTGTGTGTGTGTAAGGAGGTAGCAGAATGAGGGGTGAACGTGCTGACACCGCATCAGTTTTAACACTTCCAGAGTATGGCATGGTGCCAACTGCTGTTTCACAAAGCAGTTTTACACTGCTGGGAACTCGATCGCATTGTACTTACTCAGGGATGAAATACACATTGACCCAAGTTTGTTTCTCCAACACATCAATACACACACTGAGCCTGACTCCAGACTCCAAGTAACCTTTCAGGCCATAATCTGAACACACACACCACATAAAAACGTGAATACAGATTCCACAGTGTGGTCTGGAGAACGTAGTGGAATTTGGCGAGTAATGATTGTAGGGTAAAGGCCTGGGCCTATAAGCCCCGAGGCCACCAACAGAGGGCCTAGTAGCACCAACCAAACAACTCAATAGTCAAAGGTCAGCCTCCTAATTAAGACACATACTCATTCCTGTGCGTGTGTGTATCCTTGTGTAAAAGGTTATGAAAAATGTTAATGAGCTTTGAGACGCCCACCAAACAAAGGTCAATGAGGGCTGTTGGTGGAAGTGGGCTAAATGACACGGACTTGGTGGAGTGGGGTTTTTGGCTAGAAGTGTGTGAGTGTGTGTGTATCTGTGTCTGTGTGTAAAAGAAGAGAGCTCTGCCAAAATAGCCCATTGCCATGCCATGCTTTTCTGTGTGCATTCATAGATGAGTGTATGTTTCGGTGTGTGTGTTTATCCCTGTGTATCTATGCGTACGTCTCCATACCTTGGTAGCCAGCAGTCTGGTCAGGTAGATCTCAGAGACCATCTTGCTCCCTCGGTCCCCCTCCCTCTGGTCTGAGTGGTCGTGGTTCTTGACCAGGTGCCACAGTTTGGTGCCGCTCTCCAGGTCGGGGGTGATCATGGGAGTTCGGGAGCGCAGGCTGTCTGGACTGCTGGCAGTCCTCAGCATGCTCTCTGCACAGGAGAGGAGGGCGGGACAGGGAGGGGAGCTGAGTGAATGGGCCAAAATAACAGTGGCAATTTCATGGTGAGAGATCATGCACTTTGTCATGTTAGTTTGGTGTTCTTTTTATTTCAAGTGTTCTGGTAAAAGGAGGTAATTTGCTGCAACAATGCCAAAGAAATTCTGTTTTTGCTTTCCCCCCTTGTCAGAAGGTCAGAGGTCAGGGTCATCTATTCAGGGTAGTCAGTATCTTGCTCAAGGACACTTCAGCAGAGTCAAGGCTTGCCGACATGCAGGCTTGAACCCAGGCCCTCTGGTTGAAGGACAGTCTCGCTACTGACTACACCACACTGCTGTCCTGTTATCTACATCAATCTGCTTCTATTTTTTCTCAAGTGTAATGGGCTAAAACATAACATATTTAGGGGTGTAACAGTAATTGGAAAGATGGCACATCTATGCATGGGTGCATAGATTTGATATAACACATACTGCATCTTTCAATGAAAGATGCAGTATGTTTTATATTTTATATTTAATTAATACATTTAGATTATATATAAGAATAACTGTGCGCAGCTTGGTGCCACTCTGCAGTTAACTACAGAGTACACTTAATTTTCTCTTATTCAACATTAAAAGGGAAACTAATTTAGGTTGTGTAGGTGGAAAATATAGCATGGATAAGAAATTTGAGGCAGCTGAAGAGAGCAAAACCTCCCCATTAAGTTAAAAGGGTTTTTGAAAGGTGACAGCTTCACCTACTTACACGTCACTCTTTCATTCCAGAATAAATTTGTCTGTCACTCTCTCCTGCTCCCTTCCTTCCTCCCTCCCTTTGTTGGACAGTGATCCCCGATTTTGTGACATCGAGCATTAGGCTTTCAGTTTGAACGCCTGTCACTTCCGTGAAGAAGCAGGGGAGGATTGAGAGGTTCAAAATGTCAAGGGAGAATTTGGGACAGATTCAAGCCAGGGAAGTACAGAGTTAGTAGGGTGTGAGTGTGTGTGTGTGTGTCACCTAGGAAGAACTCAGGGAGTTACAGTATATAGGAGAGAGATTGAGAAAGTAGAAAAGAGGGAGAGACATAAAAGTGGAAACAAGTGGAAAAAGGTGAAAAGAGGAGTAAGGACGTAGAGAAAGTGGAAAGGAGAGAGTGATAGCAGAGGGACAGAGGCCACCTTCACACCTGGCACCAGCAAGTGTGCGGTATCTGGATTGAGTCTGGATCTTATGTTCCAGGATCATATTTTCACCTGGCATACACTCAGGCATAAACACTGAAATCTGATTTCTCTTTCCCTTGCCAAAACGCAGATTATCACTTCCTCTCGTAATATTTCCGTCCTTAATTAACAGTAAATACCTACCGCTTATTCCCCATCCATGAGTAGCCTGACAATCCATTTGTGACAAGTACGTTCTTGTCTGAGCTGCCTGCCACCTGGTTGCTTTTGCGTTGCATTTACAGATTGTTTTTAATGTGCCAAAACACATCTCTGACCTTCTCTAAAGGGGATTTGGATGACTGAATCTTTAATGCATCTTGGGTGCATTTACCCCCCAATATAATTACAATACGATCATGCCAGGTGTAAAAGGGATCAGAGAGAGAGAAGAGTGGGTGAGAGCAGAGAGAAAGAGATAAAGGCATTAAATAAAGAAAGAGAAGTGAGAAGTGATCAAGAGCCTGTGAGGAGAGGAGCTAACCAGCCAGCAAGCCACATTAGCCAAACCCCGGGGTCGTCCCTGTCCCTGTTCATCTGTCTATCCATCCACTGTGACAGGCGGAGGCTACAGTAAGTGACATGACACAGGCCTGCTCCAGCGGTCATGGCTCAAAATAAAGACAAACTGACTGACAGAGAGACTGACAGACAGACAGACCACACCCGCCACTCTCCTCCATGTCAACCTGCGCTGTCGACAGTTGTCACGTATGCCATTCTCTAGTGATGGGAATTTACAGCACGCAATTCTTAAAAGGAAGGTCAATTTGACAGTAGTGTTGTCACAATAACCAAAATTTCAATACTTTGTATGTTGTAAAAAGATTGAATTCGACATTGAATTTTACAAATGTTTGATTTTTTTTTTTTATGGAACTATTTTGCTTACCCAAATGTGTGCACACATAAACGTGTACACACAAAAACGTACGTGCATGCGCACACTCACAAACAAACATATACACATACAAACACACACACACACACCTTCTCTCGTACCGTATCTGCTGAGGGACTTGGTGAATGTGGAGGAGTTGGAGATGTTGTAGGCTGAGTTCTGTTTAGGCACCAGGGCAATCACTGAACCGTCTGTCACCTGAAACAGGAGCAAGGACATTACATCACTGCATGTAACACCAAACAGGCATTATCACTGACAACTACAGATTACAGTCCAACCACACAAACACATCACCATGTTAAAATGCAATTTGAGGAATTAATTTCCAAAATGCTACATACTGTAACCATTGAATATCTCTAAAATATAGAGAATGGATTCATATTATCAACCAAGTACTTAAGTTACAACTAAAATGTTTTCAATTTGCAACACTTTCTAAGAGTAGGTGTCATAATCTGAGTATCTTAAAATACAACAAACTGCCATCACATTATTTCAAGGTGCTGAAATCTACTCAACACAATGACAGACACAACATACAAATACGTCACTGAACTGGCAGGCAATACGAATGCACAACAATAAATGAAGGAGGCGTCATTGTTCCCATGAGAGAGGAAGCATCGCAGGAGAATGGAGCAGTGATGCAGCAGGGTACCTGGTAGTGAGCCAGAGTGTTGAGTCTCTTCCAGTCGTTGTCTATCTTAGTGGTGACGTCCTCGTCCTGGAGGATGATACGAGCCATCCTACCCTGGCGCCATTCTGTGACACACACACACACACACACACACACACACACGCGGGACATACAGGTAAGGTTATGTTTTATTTGAGGAAAAAAATGAGAAAGAGAATGGAACATGGATTATGTACAGTATGTTCTTGTGAAGCAGGGTTCATCTTTGTGCATCCAATATCCTCCCCAGGTCTGAGTGTGTGCGAGTGTGTGCATACATACAGGGGGGAAGTAACTTATTACAATTACTGTAGTTACTGTAACTGTACTTTTATGTGTAATGTGGAGTATTTTCAGTAATTTTACCTTTACATAAGTATGTTTTGACTGAAGTATTCTACTTGCTACATTTTAAATCCCATCCTTTACAGAGTACACATTTTGTGGACTCTTCATCTCACATTGCATCATAAAGTGGGCAGTTGTAAATTGGCAAAATGTGGAGCTATTTTTTTTTTTCCAATTACGAGAATCTTGTTTGAACTCTTTCTTCTCTGCCTTTTAGAATTGCATGGAAAAGATCACATCTAACAATGTTCTGTGATCTTCAGCAACTTGGCAACTTAAACTCTGAGTATATTTTAAATTAGCTATTTTTTTACTTTTACTTTTTGACCTCTACCTAAGTAAATTTCCAGCAAAGTAACAGTACTTCTGCTTGAGTATGATATTTTGATATATTTACTCTTTCCACCCATACACCCAGTGGTCACTTGGTACACCTCCTTGTTTATGCAAACAGCTCGCTCTTCCAGACAGTGAGTCAAGTGGCTGTGGCACGCAGACAGGGCAGAGGGAGAATGAGCAAGGTGCAACTTTAAGTTTGGGCTCCCCACCAGGATGCTAGTTTAGTAGAGTATCACCTCTCCTGTCTGAAGGGTCCCCTCTTGCTTGAGGGGTCCTGAAAATATTCCCCATTTACCCCCCACTAGCAGTGCACCTGTGTTCTGTGTGTATACTTGTTTGTGTGTGTGTGTGTGTGTGGTTGCTCTCCCTCTCCTTACCCAGGTCCATATCAGAGGCCTTGGGTCTCTGGGAGTACGGGGTGCCCTTGTACACCGCATCCAGCAGCTTCTCCTTCACCTGAGTCACAGTGTCGCAGTTCAGACCCTTCACCGTCACCTCCGGCGCATTCTCATTCTCCGGGTTCACACAGTGCAGTGTCTACAGGGGCAAAGGTCGGAAGGCAAAGGGCACGGGTCAAATTTAGACTAGGAGGTCAGCAGAGACCAGAGGCAGTAACTATTGATGTGTGGAAGAATGACCCCAGAGTGATTTTTGACCTGCAAATGAACACTTTACACAGCAGTTTAGGACCAATGTTGCCAGCTAGGGCTTGTGGTTAAAGAATACTGTGCGAGTACGTAGCTGTTTATGATTATGTGTATCTCATCAGAATTAAAGGTTCCATTGATTTCCCACTTATTTGTGTCATGGGTCATAAAGCTCAAGGAACATAAGGTGAAATTGTAGATGGACAATATTGCCAACATTTATAAATAACCACAGATTTAGCAACTTTGATTTTGCGTTGTGCAAAGAAGGAAGGCATGGCTTTTCAGAAACACTACACATGCTCTACGCCAATGTCAACGCATATACTGTATCTACTGTATGTGTGCACCTATGTGTGCAACTTTCTCCTTGCACCACATGTGAGGTCCAGTTGTACCTGTACCATGTATGCCAGTATGTGCTTATTCACTACCTGAGTGTCTCTGCACCACTGCATCTGAGACAAAGTCCTCCACCTTAATATTGTACTTAGCGAATAATGTAATTTGGATTCTGATATTTTGTCGTAGCTACAAGCCCACTCAGGGTGTCTACTGTGTGTGTGTGTGTGTGTGTGTGTGTGTGTGTGTGTGTGTGTGTGTGTGTCTGTGTACTGACCAAAGTCTTGTAGTCAATCTGCTGTCTGATGAGCTTGTCCTCGCTGAGGGAGTAGCGGGCCTCTCCTGTGATGGCGTCTATCGGTCCCTTCTCCATCTGCTGCTTCATGGCACAGTACAGCATGAACAGGGGCTCCCCAGCACACTCCTAGAGAGAGAGAGAGAGGGAGAGTGTGTGTGTGTGTGTGTGAGAGAGAGAGAGAGAGAGAGAGAGAGAGAGAGGGGCGAAAAATACAAGGAGATAAAGAGAGAGCGTGGAGGAAGAGAGGAAGGAAGTGAAGGAAAGGGATAGGAAAAAGAAGTTAAAATGCATGAAAAGGCACCTCAATACATTGCAAGTGCAACTGTGCAAAAACTTCACCTACAAGAAATACAGTGGAACAAAACAAAGTGCATAGCTTTGCTGACCAACTCTCCCATTGTATTTCTAATCTTCTTTCAGCCAACTACAGGCAGACTAGTAAATGACAAGGCCGTGGCCTATGTTGGCTATTGGCACACTGACAACTGACAGACACACAAACACTCTCTCTCTCTCTCACACACACACACACACACTAGTCTCTCCCCTGTGTCTCTTCTCTGGGAAAAACACCCTTTAATAAGGTGTGTAACTGTGTGTGTATGTGTGTCTGTGCGTGTGTATGTGTGCGTGTAAGCGAGAGAGAGAAATAAGAGAGAGAGAGAGAGTGAGTGTGAGTGAGTGGCAATTGATGGAGGAGTTAATAGAAGGTTAACGACTGAGGAGTGAAAAACGCTTGGAGAAGCACTTTGGTGTGTGAGATGTGTCAACCAGGCAACGAGCGCTGGGATGTTGGGCCTCTGTCTCTCTCTCTCTCCCTCGCTTTTTCACCTCTTTTTTCACTCACTCGTTCTGCTGGGCTGCCAACTAAGCACTGCCTGCCTGCGTGGTTTCTCCGCTTCCTTCATCTTACACGGTTCCATATTAATTGCTTTTCATGAATGTATTTCCAAATGCACTTGGTCTCAGGATTTAAAAAGGCGCTCCATGATCCTATTCAAATAAATGTAGCTTAGTCAATAGGTTATTTCTGAACCGATTCAAATTTTGTGACTGTGTTCTCTTTAAAGCTACGATATGCAACTTTTTATCTTGAGGCAAATTATTGGAAGTGCCGTCCTCCTCCCCTCGGCTGGACAAGTTCATGCCTGAACACTTGTCAGTCATCTTAATGAGCTGTCTGATGAACTCTAGCTTCCTATGAAGAAAACATAGCAAAGCATCCTACCTGTCTAGCAGTGTGCAGGCTCTGCGTTGGGGGGACGACAAGTCAATCCTAAGAATAAGGGAGTGGATTTTTTTTTTTTGCCTTACTCCTGTTCCCTTTGGTAAGTACAAGCCTCATCTCTTTCCTTCCTTTGAACACCTACATGACCTTTATCCCTCTCTGTTCATACCTGGATGAACCCTGAAATTGTTCCAGGTCTTTTTCTTTTAAGTGAGCCCTAAAACACACTTACAATTCAGACAAAGAAAAAGGCTGAATTGTCAAAGTTAGATAAAAAACTGGACTAGTAACCTTGCTGCTAGCTAGCTTCAGTAATCATTTGCCCTCCACTCCCCCCTCTCTCTCTCTTTCTCTTACACTCACTCTTTGTTCCCTTTCCATTTCCCCCTCCCTCATTGTATCATTTCTCTCATCCCTCCATAGCCATTTCTATCTTACTGGCCATGCTCTCCTCTCTCCTTCCTCCACCCCCCCTGCCCTTGCCTCTCCTCCCAATGTCGCTCTTGTCTGAAGTTATTAGACACAGAGCTGTTTAAAAGACGGGGGGACAAGCACACACACACACACACACACACACACACACACACACAAACACTTTTCCCTGACCGCTTCCCTGGTAACCTACTCCCCTGTCTCTGAACCCGGCTCTGGTTGGCCAGTCTTGCTATTAGAGCCAAAACACACACACACAAACACACACACACTGACTTGGACCCCTGGGGGCCTGGCTGGTTAGCTGTCCAGCCAAAATGCCTGTTCTGGCTGGGGTTTGAGGCCTTGCTGCTAACTGATTAGCTCCAGCAGTGTTTGAATGCAGAGGATGTGTGTGTGTGTAGGCAAGAATTTAGCGCAGCTGAAGCCACAATAATTCTCTCTGATTCCATATCAGAGGGAGACGGAGGGAGAGGAATTCAGGAAGAGAAAGAAGAAATACATATGGAGAGAGAGAGAGAGACAGAAATGAGAGAAAGCATTGTGTTAGATCTCTGGCTGGCTCTTCTACCATTCCCCTAAGCCCCAAAGCTAGGGGGATACACACACACACGCATGCATGCATACAGGCAAACACACACACACTTTCTCGGCTCTAAAAGAATCCAGCAAGGGACACAAAGAGAGGACAGGTTAGTGCGACAGGCTATGGCGATCACAACAACATGACCAACTGTGTCTGAACAGCTCTTCAAACTCCACATATACCACAATTCAGGGAAGGGAATTTACCACATGAAAGGCAGAGGTAAGGGATAGGTAGCCTGCCGCCTCTGCCTTATCTAATGCTGCAGCTGTGTGTGTGTGTGTGTGTGTTAGTACGGCATTTTTTTTTTTCTATTCCGAGACACCAATAGAATTAGTGTCGCCTCAGAAGCTTGTGTTTGTCTATGCGTGTGTGTGTGTGTGTGTGTGTACGTGTGACAGACAGTTTTACCTTGAGGAACTTGTAAAGCAGGAAGGTGAACCAGTTGGTGAGCATCTTCTCAGCTACCGACTCCGTCCTGGGAGAGAGAGATGAAAGGAGGGTGGGGAGAGAGAGAGAGAGGGGGAGAGGAGAAGGAGAGTAGAAGGTGAGGGATGAGGGAGGGAGGGAAATAATGAAAAAAAAACGGTGAGAGAGAGAAAGGGAGAGAGAGGGAGGGGGGGGACAGGTAAAGGTGAGAGAAAGGGGGTTGAAATATGAAAGAGAGAATGAAATGGAGAGAAAAAAGAAAGGAGAGAATCTTATTTTTTTTTCTTTTTCCCCCAATTCACCACCAAACTCAGCAGCACATAAACCACAATAACAGAGGAGACACTGGGAGGTTTGGAGTGATCCCAAACGTCTCCTCCCTGTTGCAACAGGCTCACCCAAACAAGCCCCCCTGGCTGCGATCTGTGGGCATAAACCAACACTTTCATCACGGGGGAAAAGGCATTTAAGACACGCTCGCACATCAAAGAGAACACGCGGTATTATCAGACGGCGCGGTTAGCCTTCAAACAACTGAGCCTTTCCCTTTGCTCCCCCCCCCCCACTCTCTCACACGCAAACAAATTAACTTGGCATAACAAACCCCGCCATATCTTTCATTGTTTCACCCCCCCCCTTACTTTTTTTTCTCCTCCAAGCAAACCCACACATCTTCATTAAAAATGCAGCAATTAGTATAATTCGCTAACTTCTCTCGTTAATCACAAACCTGCCGCGTAATGAGGGGAACCTCCGCCACGTGCACGCTCCCACACACACGCACGAGCGCGCCCGGGCAAAAGAAAACAGAGCAATTAAAAGGCATTGTAATTAACGGACTTATTGCGTCTAATTTGTTAAACAGCTAAAAGGGAGACCGGTGCCGGGGGTATGTGGGGAAAAGGGGCATGAGAAAGGAGAAAAAAACAAAACAGAATTTTTCTCTCTCTCTCTCATCGTCCCTAGTTTTACCTCCTCGCCTTCCGCCGTCCCCCTTTTTAACATCAGAGAGAAAGAAAACAAGAAAAACTGCTTAATTACCCATTCCCTGTTTACTCCTAGATGTATGAAAGATGCACAAGAGCTTCCTGGAGTTTTCTGCGGTCTTCTGCTAGGTTACTGGGTTGTGTAACTGGGCCACATTCCCACACTTTCCAAGCATCTTTACACTAGCTTCTTGTAAATATTACTTCTCCATCATTTGTCATTAGTGCGGTATAGGGCAAGTATTAGGGCGTGGCAAGCTGAAGCAAGGCTCATTCTCTTGAGTAATGACAGGAGAGGAAGATATTTTATTGTCAATTTTGCACGGAAACATTTTTTTTTCATGGAGGGACAGGAAGGGAATAAAGGAACGGAGAGGAAAGTAGGCCAAAGCACAAAGCTGTTGAAGGCCTGCAGCAGGACCGAGACATGAACTCCTATGTTTCTGTGAGCCTCCTGTTTGACTGTCGACTGTTGTTTGATGTATGTGGGATTGTTTTCTTTCTTGGCTGTCAGCAAAATATAGCGGATGAAAGATGAGGCAGCGAGGGACAGGGGAACGAGGGAGGCGAAAGCACCTGGACAGAACACGCTTTTGGGCATGTCAGAGCTTGATAGTGGGCGACTCGTAACATCGTCTAACTCACGGAAACTACGTCCCTGCGTCCGTCCTTCCAAAACTTTCGATACGCGCACTGGGTGGGGGTGGAGGCGGGGGAGGGGGTTGATGCAGCTTTCCTGGCCACACACAGCGAGGCTGCGACTTTGAATACCGCTTCAAATTTGAGGCTATGTTGTACAAATCAAACTGAATGCGCTCGATGGGAATGGCACAACTCCATCATAAGGGATGGAGCGCCACATGGGAGCAGCAGGCAGTGCGGCTTCTCTCCTGTGCCTTTTCCTGCGCGGGCTGTCTAAAAATAAAGATTTCTAAAGTCTAACTATTGCGGTAAAAAGACCAAAACAGGGTGAACCGTGTGTAATGATTGCCGAGCTTATTAACGCCAGCTCCTGAGGCTAGTGTAGTTAGCAGGGACAGCGTGTTGTGACCATACGCCCCAAGAGGGGATTGGAAAAGGCTTCACACAGGCACACTGGCTGAGAGTCATTTATTTGATTAGATTTTTAATTAAATATCTCTCTGAGGAGAAGGAGGAGAGAAAAAAAAACATAACTTTTTTTTTTTATCATTTAATGTCTAATTCCAATTTATTTGGAGACAGGCCATTTCTCTAATTGTGTCTTTCCTTAAATACGTGTCTGACTTTCCCTGCCCAGCCGTCTGCAGTAACCCATTTTTCCTTCTCTCGCTCCTTCTGCCTGCCTACTCTCTTGCCATATTGCACCTTTCTACCTTCCTACTGCCCTTCCATCCTTCCTTCCTCTTCGCTCTCTCCATCTGTTCCTCTGCTCTATCCATTCGCATCCTGCACAAGCCTCCCTCTAGACATTTTGCCCTCTCTTTCTGTCAATCACCGTCTCCCTCCCTCCGCTCGCCCTTCCTCTCTTTCACTGTGGCCTATTTGCCGTGTCTCTTTCACTTCATGCTCTCCCCTTCCTCCCCTCCTCTGTTTTTAGCGCTGCCCATCTTCCCCTTCTCCCCTCTTACCTATCCCCTCTCTCTCTATCCCTCATGCTGCTCCTTGTGTATCCTGCTCCTCTCTCCCTTTACCCCCCTCCATCCCTTCCATCCCTCTCTACCCACCTTTATCACCGTGTGTGTGTGTGAGAGAGAGAGGTCTCTGCTGTCTGACTGCGACTCCGTTGGGAGTGTGTGCACGCTCAGGGGTGTAATCCTCTCTGACAGGGACAGGGTTGAGAGAGAGAGAGAGAGAGAGTGAGAGAGAGAGAGAGAGAGACGGAGAGAGAGAGAGAGAGAGAGAGAGAGAGAGAGAGAGAGAGAGAGAGACGGAGAGAGAGAGAGAGAGAGAGAGAGAGAGAGAGAGAGAGAGAGAGAGAGAGAGGGGAGGCCTCTAAAAGCTACAGCCGCCGCCCCCCACCTTCCCATTCTATAGCTCCAAACAAATCACTGGATGTCCTTATGGGGCCTCATCTGGGGCTTCTTTCATTTCCTCTTCTCATCCCTTCTCCCATACTTGATCTTTGTATCTAGCTCCGAAGACAGCCGACGATCCGTGTTTTGTTTTAAACTCTTCTGACTAGTTGAACTTATAGGCTACGACGATAGTCACGGGGATTAGGATAATGTGTGTAACCATCTGCTTGGTTTCGCTGCGTGCGGTACCACTGCCACGACAACAGGGGGTCAAGCAAAAAAAGAGAACTTCCACAACTTTTTTATTTTTTTTATTTTTTTTTTTAGGAGGTGTAGACGGTCAGGGTGCCTTTGTTTCGGTAGGGTGCCTCTTCTCAAGGACACCCTACCCAGTCAAGAGTACGATAAACAAAAGTCTTTACGACAACAGACACACACACGAATGAATACATTTGAGCAAAGCACCAGCAGGCGACAAAGGGGCAGGGGCTCAAACTCGAACTCCCAGTGGGGAAACTATCTGTGCGTGTGCCTGAAATGTCTCCTGCACATCCGACATGTTTTGTGTTTGAGTTTCAACCACTCTCCCTCCCTCCCTCCCTCCCTCTCTCCCTCCCTCCCTTCCTACCTCCTGAGCAGCAGCTTGGGGTGGTTCTTGCTCTCCAGGTTTTTGTCTATCAGGTCGGACAGGAGCTGTTTGAGGACCCCCGTGGCGTACTCCATCTCCCCCTGCAGGGCGGTCATGATGAGGGAGGCCACGTTGCCCCGGTCCCGCATGGAGAAGGAGCGCTGCGCCTCCAGCGTGCGGATGAAGGTCAGCAGGAAGTGCTTCTTGGTCAGCAGCTGGCCGAACAACGTCAGGGCCTTCTCCACGTTTGCCTGGACCTGGTGGGGAGGGTACGGAGGGATGGGGAGGAGCGAGGAGAGAGGGAGGGATGGGTGGGTGGGGGAAAGGAGGTGTTTCAGTGGGAAGGGGGGAGGAGAGAAAATGAAAGGGAGGCATGGATCAATGGATGGAGGAAGGGGAAAGAGGGAGTTGTTGAATTAGGTGGAAGGGGTAGAAGGGAAGAAGAGAAAGGGGCCGAAAAAGGATAGGAATGAAGCGAGAGGATAGATGTACGGGAGAAAAGAGGGAAAGTTGGAAAGTTAGAGATGAAGGGAGGGAAGGATGGAGGGAGAGGTTGAAGGAGGGAGGGAGTAAGGGAGAAGGGGTTCGAGGGAAGAGGAGAAAAAGGCAGAGTTAGAGGCAAGAGGGAGATAGGGGTGGGAAATTAGGGAAGAAGGGAAGAGGAAGAGATAGAAGAGTAGGAGGGAGCGATAGGAGAGAGGGAGCAGGATGAGGAGAAAGAATTGGTTGGAGTTATAGTAGAGAAATGGATTAATGAGTATGTGTGAGAAAGGGGAATATAAGATGAAGGATGCATTGCAAAAGAGCCACGCATGCACACGCTCACACACTCCGGCGTACACACACTATATCATTCTTGCATTTAATGTCGCGAAGCACACAATAAATTTATCTACCTAAAGAGAAAAGCAGCAAAGTCGATTCCGCTCCAGCTTCCAGATGTATCCATAAAACAGGGCGTTCAACTCTCTTCCTCCCCATTTCTTTCTCTCATGTCCTCCTGCACTGTCGTCTCTCTATCCGGTAGTCTCCTCTTTTCCAGTTCTCCATCTCTCTCTCTTTACCTCCCTCCATCCCTCACTGACGCCCCCCCCCCCCCCCCCCCCCCCCCCCCCCCGACTTTCTTCCTAGCCCAAAGCAAATGGGCAAGCCTTTCCCTTTGAGAGAGAAACGGAGGTTTGAAGTGGGAATGTGAGCTTCATGCCGTAATAAGAAATTGATCTGCCTGCTAGCGCGCTACTGTGGCCTGTGATTGCCTGGGCCATACAAATGAAAATCCAATGTTGCGCTAGACTATCCCACTGGAATACAGTTGATAGCACTAGTAGATATGTCTTAAAGCCCTGTCCTTACACCCACCACCACAACCAATCACATATACACATGGTGGTGAGATATGGCGCCTGAGTGTATGCCTGTGCATTAGCGTGTGATGTATGTGAAAGAGTCTAGCGTATACACCGAGATGATAAAAAGTATGTGTGTGTGTGTCGTGCCGTTACAATGTCCATATAGCCTGGGTTAATGTGAGTGATAGAGTGTTCCCTCTTGAGAAATGAGCAGTAGTGGAATAAAAAAGAAGCAGAGTGTGTTTCATTGAACGTGTGAACATTGCTTTCTCAGGGGCCTTGGACACACTTGGTCCTGTAGAGGCAATCTATCACTTCTACAGAGTGTTAGTGTAGCTCAGACTGAAGTTACTGCCCAAAACAGAGCCTCCCCTTCACTCTGTTACATTAAACTGGAGTAGCTTTCCCCAAGAGTTCTTTACCTACGTTTTTTTTTTTTTTTCCTCACTAGCCTTAAACTGACTTCTACCTCAATTCCTTGACGATACCTAAAAAGCTGTTTGCTGCACAGACTAAGGTTAGACAAATATTGGGCTTTTATTAAATATTGGATATTGGCCAGTCATGTGGTCCACCTCTGATATGATGGAGGTTCATCCCAACAGCGACATAAAAACTGTAGAACCGGCAATGAAATTTTATTTTCTTTGCGTATTTTATTGATTCATTTAATTGTTCAATTATGTTTTTTGTAAATAATTTTAAGGCAGTGACGTATCCCAAAGTTTCCCCTCCCATTGAATAGGAGGGGAAGGTGAGCCTGTTTTAAAGAGCTACTAGAATTTCATTAGTCTGGGTTTCAATGGATAGTTTTAGTGTTCCATTACGTAAATACAATTTCAGAGGCTTTTCCATTCTGTCAAAACTTACATTTGGGATTCTGACACAAAATTGGCTACTGGCAGCTTTAATACAAAAATATTGGTAAAACCCTCAAAAACCCATATCAATCAAACCCTCGTAAAGATACAATTTACTATTAAAGAAAAAGGCATTTACTAAAAGTTTTGGATAACTTATAGATCGAAATATTGAAGAATCTCCACGGAAAATTTGCTTCAATTCCCCCCAAAAATGCATTCCATCACAGAAGTTTCCCTCATCTAATCATGCACCAAATACACAGAATGACTTTGATGAATTCTCTTCTTCACAAAGCTCTGCTCTTGCTCCCAATCATTTATTCAAGTACACATACATTACAACTTCCATAAAATCTCTTCCTCTTCCAACAGCCCATTTACAATCACATATCTAAACCAACACACACAGTACAACTTCCATTCATCCAGTGTGTGTGTGTGTGTGTGTCCATGTATGTGGGGTGCTCTCTACTGACCCGTACCTCCATCTCCTTGAGCACGGGGTGGTCCTCTATCCCGGGGAAGAGGACCCTCATGGCGTAGGTGCGGTAGTCCAGGAAGGGGATGCCTGCTCCGTCCAGCTCCTGGGTCAGCTCATGGATGTCGGTCTGCAGCTCCGCAAAGGCTGCACAGTCAGAGGGAGGACGAGAGGGAAACGGTTATGGATATGTAATGCCTAAGGACATGTTTAATATGTATAAATGAAAAGTTTGGTCCAAAATGAGATATGCACCTTTTGAATTAATAATAAATACAGACCTATTCTTGTAATATGATTGATAGCACAAAATGAAAACAAACTTTTTGTGCAAGATTCTTGTTTTTCTTTTTTGTCCATCATTTTTATTAAATGATGGACTTGTAATCTCCAGTAATTATTTTTTTTCTTCCCCAAAATGGATGTACAGCGTTTCAGCATTCAAAGACTACACAGGAGAGAAAGAACTGAACTGAATTACACGGTCATTATCTAACCACAATGGTAAAATTATTTAACACAACAGCTAATTGGCTATGAATTGTATCTTTACTTTGAGTATTTTAGTCTCAGTCGTTAAGAATTTCAGAAACACCATGTTTTAGAGAGGGAAAAGAGAATGAAATAATCACCGAACTGCAACACAAGTAAAAATGTCAACTGGGAGGAAAAGATGGAGGAGTGTGGGGGAGTAGCAATGAAAAGCAGCATTATGTGAGCGCTCTGTGCTAACAGCAGAGAGAGAGATGGAGGGAGGGAAGGGAGGGAGGATTGTAGGAACTGTTCTGGTGCTCGGTGGCTTGAGGGGAGTTCAGGATGGAATTGCGCACAAGAACATGAGCCTGTGAGTACACACATGTAGCGGGATGCCACCTCACATGCTTCTACACCCGTGGATACACACACACACACACACACACACACCCTTTCCCATCTTGCCCCACAGCTGAACATATAACCTAGTGCCCAGATGATTTATGTGAGTGTATGTGTCACTGTTTTTACACATTTTCCATTCCCAGCTAGAGTGTGTTCTGACCCCATTCTGCACACCCCACTGCCTCCGCTCCCACAAGTCACATCTACTGGGACCGGCTGGGATCAAATCCATTCTCTCACTCATATCCCATATCATTAACAGTGAATATGCCTATTGGTTTTGGCATGCTGGCTACATTCTATGTTATAAATATACAGCTCCCTTGAGGAGAAAATATGCAGTTGTACGGTGCCATTAGCATGACTGTGTGTGTGTGTGTGTGTGTGTGTGTGTGCGCCCTGTGGCATCATCCAGAACACACCAACACAGGGATACACACCCAAACAAATAACCAAGCAAAGCCCAGACTAACAGATGGCTTGTGTCACCCTACCCCTCTCTTCCTATCTCTCTTTTTCTCCCTCTCTCTCTTGTTCAAAGTGACATCTCAGAGGTCACCTCTCTCTCCCCTATGGCTTTCTCTCCTCTGCTGCATCTCTCCATCTTTCTATCTCTCTCTCTCTCTCTGGCTCCCTCCTTCTCTCTCTGCATCCCTAATCAGTCTCTCTTTCTCTACCTTGATCCATCTCTCCCTTGTGTCTTTTCTTTCATAAATCTTTGAAGACAACTTACATTAGTTTTGAATGAGTTTGTTTGTTTGAATTTGCATTTGTCATGCTGCTGCTTCCTTGGCCAAGACCTCCTTGAACAAGAGATTTCAATCTCAGTGGGACTAGAGTAAAAAGAAAATCTTCACTTATTGCCCCTCCATCCTAATATCCCTCCATCCATCCCAAATCTATCTACTCTTATCTCCTTGTCTTTCTCACACATCTTCTAAACAATCCCCCCCTCTTTTCTTCCCTGCTGTCCTCCTATCCATCCATCTCATTCTCCACCCTTCTATTCATCTATTGTTATCTCCCTCTTCTTCTCTGCCTATCTATCCATCTCCCTGCTCTCTCTTTTAGTGTTCTGCAATCTGTCTCTCCCAGCCTTCCTCCCTCTTGTTTCTCCCCTGTCATAGACAATCTTCCTATCCTCCTTCCGTGTTACCCCCCCCCCCCCCTCTCTCACACACACAAGTTGTCCTCCTATTTATCTCGCTCATTCAGTCCCCTCTTTCCCTCCTTCCATCCATCCTGTTGTCGTCTTCCAGACAGTCGTGACAGCGGGGGACAGACAGGGTCGGGGCACCTGGACTTACCACCACACACCCCAGCCAATCACTCTGTGGCCCGCTGTGTGTGTGTGTGTGCCTGTGTATAGGTGGTTGTGCGAGAGCAGGACATGAAGACTTGAGTGTCAGTGGGTGTGGTGTGAAATGCACACACACACACAAGAACACACCGTTTGAGCAGATGACTAGGGAAACAAATACAGAAAAACCTTGTTAAAATGCTGTATATTGGGGAAACTTGTATTCGTTTTCAATTTTATCTGACCATTGAAAACTTGACTCAACTAAAGTAGTGCAACAAGTCAGTGATCTACAACACAAGTGAACTCTTACACCCTGGTATCAATATTCTCTCTCGCACACTCTCTCTCTCTCCCCATCTGTTTCTCTCTCTCTTGCCAGACAAACCAGTAACAGCATCAGTAGACTCCCACTGGATCCATGCTGTCCCATGCCAAATGAATATATGGTAATGTACTGGTCTCTCTCTCTCTTTCTCTCTCCCTGCTTCGATCTCCCCTTTCTTAACCATCCCTCACTTCCTCACCCCCTTCCCCTTATCTGTCTAACCTCAATCTCCCTTCCTCCATCTCTTCCTCTCTCTCAGTGTGAATGGTAGCGAGGCCAGCCAGGCGGCTCTCTCATGGGGTGGAGAGCCAACATCTGGTGGCTGGCTCAGATCAAAGTGTTCCTCTGGAAACACACCAACACACACACACACACACACACACACACACACACGCACACTACTGCCACCGAACAGCAGGGGACAGTTGGCACTGAGAGGTAGGCAGAAATGGAGAGAGTGTGTGTTTGTGTGTGTGAGAGAGAGAGTGTGAGTGAGAGAGCAAAGACAGAGAGAGAAATGGATAGGCCTACTGAATGGGAGTGCGGCATTTGAGGTAAGCTGCAGCAAGGGAGAGCTTTACAGGTTATTTAGGGACACAGGAGTTATTTGGGGAGAAAGAAGAAGAGCGTGGACGAGAGAGAGGGTTGAAAAGAAACTACGAATATACAAGAACTGTCAAAGTAACTTTTGACAGGCTAGCGTCGCCCCCCACGCCACTGTGACTCCTGACCAGATTTTGTCCAGACCCACCTTCCTTGCACTCCAGGGCCACCCTGGACTCTAGGTTGTCCATCTGCAGTTGCAGTCGTTTGAGGGTGCGGTCGGCGTCCCGCGACTTCCTCTTATACGCTATCAGCACCACGATGATGACCAGTAGCAGCAGGCCGCCGCCCCCGCCGATGCCAATGATGGCAGGCAGGGTGAGCAGGCTGTCGGAGTAGATCTGCAAGGTCCCCGGGGAATACTCGAAGCCTCCGACACGCACCTAAAGGACACACACATATGGAAATGTTAAGTTCTCCTTTTGTTTAACAGGTGGATGAATGAGTTAAATAAAAACACAGAATTGATACTGATGCTCACATACCTACAGATGTGGGAAAAGACAGAATGAAAGGCACAGGCTCCACACACATGCACACACAGAACAGCAACAACATAAAAAAACAACTCTGTTAGTCCCTGGGCTAGTATGGGTCTGTTTACAGCAATACTTGACAGGGCTCCAAGCCAAAGCTGTAAAGCGCTCTCATCTACATCAAGTAGCAAATGAATTAGCAGCTGCTACCAATATGATAACCATGTACCATGCACAGTGCTACAGTCGTACAAGAATTTTACAGAATCATCATTTTGGCATTTTCAAATTGTCCTACTCTACACAAGCTACAGTTTCACATGCTGATAACCAGTTTTAGACCTAAACCGGGCTACAAATCCAGTCATATATTAAAAACAATGCGAGTTGCCAATGCTGAACCAAATGCTGTATCCACGTTGGCAAACCAAGCTGTGCCAAGCTGAGCCAAAGCAGGCCATATCTGAGTTGGGGGGAAGCAACATCTGTGCCCCGGGGCAGTCTTTGGAACCACCAGAACACACACACACACACACACACACACACACACACACACACACACACACACACACACACACACACACACACACACACACACACACACACACACACACACACACACACACACACACACACACACACACACACACACACACACACACACACACACAACTTTCAATCATATCACTTCAAACCAGTCCTGGTTCCCCTAACATATGAATAAGAAAGGGCGGAATATGTTTTTTCCCTCTTCTCATTCCCTTTTATTCCATCTTCAACTGGCTTAGGTCTATGAAACGTACCAACTGGAGGAGAGTAAAAATAGACGCGGACCTCTCTCGCCCACTAGCCATTTTCTGGTCTCCGTTGAATATCAATACTGTTGAAATTCCCAGAAGAGCGCTAGCCAAACGAGACCATTCAACAGCCGCTAAGACATAAATGCAGTCGCAAACATAGCCAACAATATAAGAGACGGGATGTGTGTGTGCGCATGTATGTGCGCAACTGTATGAACGGGGAAGATAAGTCTAGTGTAATTGAAGAGATTTAGTTCTGATGGATGGGGAGGAAAGAATGAATGAAAAGGCAGGAAGTGGATTGAAATGAAGAAGGGGAATGAAGAGTGCACAGGAAGCACTGCAGAGGAAACAGGGGCTATAGAAGAAGACGGGATGAGAGGCTGAAAGAGTGTGAAAGAAAGACGCTGGAGTGGTGGGAAGAGAGACGATCGAATAGCAGGTAAATTAATGTAACAAAATTTAACTTGGAGAGACAAAACATGCATTTTCTGGAGTATTTCACAAACCCTGGTTAATGCCATGCTCAACCCAGTGAGTGACACCTCAGTTTGAAGGATAAGTTCTGCGATTCTGGACCTATATATAATTTCCCTTACATATGTACATGTAATATTTGGATCTGCATACAATATTGACTCCTAGGTCAGCTGTCGATTGAAACAGCGAGCTCCATTGCTAGGCCAACAATGAGTTCTTGCTGCCAACAATGAGTACAAACAGGGTTTTTCAAAATATCTCCAAAATATCTCCAAAAAAGCCAGTCTATCGATATGGCGACCAACTGACGTATTTATATCCACAGCCTGAAAAGCAGCAGCACCATTTCCACTCATGTCCATCCGCAAAACTAGATCACACTGCTAGTAACGCACTTTTACCCCACAGCAGTCTGTGCTGTGGCAGAGAAAAACAGTTCCATGATTTCCTGATTAGTGAAATGGCGGAACTGTGTCATGAAATCTGAGCTAATTTTAATTTATGTAGTTTGCAACTTTTCCATTTACTCTCAACTCCCCTGTAGAGACATTTTGACAAACCCCGTTTGGACTCATTGTCAGCAGCAAGAGGCCATAGCAACAGGAGCTCTCTGCGGGTGCAGGTCTGGTATGTAAGACACAAATTATATATAGGTCCAAAATCGCTGAACTTATCCTTTAACATAATGACGACAGACGCGTTACACCATGAGAAACCACACAACAGACATAAGAGTATGTTCCAGCCCCAAAATGACTGGTCAAACAGTAATGTACATGAGTAATGTAGGAGTACTTACAGTGACTTTGTGTTCTCCGGTCAGGTTAGGCCACTCACACAGCAGCTGGCTCTCAGACAGGGTGAGAACGCAGGGTGTCTCCCCGATGAGCACAGTGTAGTTCAGCTTGGTGTTACCTGGGGCCGTTGGAATCAGGTTACGCCCCTGGAAAACATACACAGACACACGGTTTCAGTATATATACATAAAGGAAAGATACATTAACTGTGGAGAAATCTCTGTCTACCTATACTGAAAAAGGTAAACTCCTCACTATGGAAGCAATGCAGCAGCTCACGTTGTGTTTCATATTGCCAAACCATGATCAAATCAGTGGCTTTAGCTGTAGCCTGTCACAGGTAAGAAAGCTGTGCAAAGAGGCTGGTTATGTGCTGTTTGGCTGAGGGTGGGGGTATGTGGGGGGGCAATTATAGGGGTATATAAATCGTACCGAAATCCCCCCTCTCTTCGTCACTCCTCTACTACCCCTACCCCTACACTTAACTCCGCCCCTCCTCACCCACCATGCTTTGGGAGGGGGGGGATTAATTGCTTGGAAAATCTCGATGCACGTCTAATTTCTCTGCAATTATTTAATAGGATGCCATTCCTGTGCTGCTTATTTCTGCAGCTCTTTACCCGCAGCACGGCGGTGCAATCAAAGCTTTTGATTATAGAATTTTTATTTAAAATTACGGGGGAAAGAAGCACAATTCTTCATTCCCAAAACTCCACCCTGATTGGCCAAGGGAAAAAAGGCTTTATTTTTCCATGAAATTGCATGATAATTTTCTCTCTCTCGCTCCTGAACCGCTTTGAAGTTCAAGGGGAGAGGTGACATGACAAAAGAGAGCGTGGGTGGGTGGGGCAATGCCTTTTTAAATGCACTTCGCATTCAAATGCGTAGGAGATGTGCCTCTATGGCTTAGAGTAAACATGGCTATGAACTCTCTCTTCAGAACTTATCTGATAGAAATCTGAACAGGTGGCAGAGCGGCGCATGGGTCCATTTTATAAACATTACTTTTCTTTGTGCCTGATTTTAAAGGGGGCGCTTTAGAAACTACTTTTAAAGGTCTCCAAACCCCATCGGAGATAGGAGGCGAAGAAGTAACATCTTTCAAGGTTGAGTCAAATCTGAAAGAAGACTGCGTTGAAAGAAAAGCTCTCAAAGCGAGGGAGGAGGGTGGAAACTGTTGACGCAGGAATGTTTGGAGTCATTTCAAATGGCTGTCAGTGCCTTATCATCTGTGTTGGATGCTGGCTGGGAGGTCGGCACAGCGTTTTCTAAAATGCCTATTTGTGAGATTGAGCTTTTCACAGCTAGACAATACTCAACATTAGTAGCATGCCTCTATTGCTATTGCTGCTCTACCAGTGTGCCAACTGAGTGTTAACATGCAAGACTATATGCAGCTAACCTTTTCTTGTCAAGAGTCCTGCTTTGTCCTAGATATCTCTTTCACATTAGGTCTCTTACAGAGCAGCCTTGGATAAAAATATTTAATGTAGATCAATTTCTACAGCACAACCTCTATCCTGAGACTGTCCACTCGATGAGAAAGGAGAGTAGGAAAGAGGCAAAGAGAAGAGAAGAGCAAAGGTAGAGAAGCATAGAGAAGACATAAGAAGGGAGGCAGAGCAGAGAAGCAAAGCCAAGAGAAGAGAAGAGGAAAAAGAGAAAGGGATGTGATGGATGTAAAGCAAAGGCAGGTAAAGGCAAGAGTACAACAGATCAATGCACAGAGATCCATACCTTGAGTATGAGGGGTGAGCTGGGCTTCAGCTCCAGCATGCCTGTGGGGCTCAGGGGTTCGAACACGGGGTCTGGGTGGTAGCTGAAGCTCTCGTTGACCACCAGCACAGAGCGCACGTCGTCCATGACGAAGCCGATCTCATCGGGACTGCTGCCTGCCTCCGAGAAGCCCTTGTCAGATCCGGCCACAGAGGGCGCCAGACACACCATCACCGTGTTGTTGACGACCGTACAGTTCTAGAGAGAGGGAGAGAGAGAGGAGGAGGGAGAGAAAGAAAAAGAGTAAGACAGAGAGAGAGAGAGGGAGCAGCAGAGAGTAAGAGAAATAGCGATGTAAGAAACAATATCATTTGAGTTAAATTACACTTGACCTTGTGTTTTAATTGCCTATCTAACAACCTAACTGCCTTGTTGCTACTGTCGTCTGCCATGGCATCGATTGACATCTACAATGACATTGATGTGGACAAACAGAAAAAAAATGTAAATCTTTGTATACAAGGTTGTGTTAACAAATACCAAAGTGGTCAACAACATGCATGATGGCTGAAGCAGAGGTCAGACTGAGGCATGCCATTGTTGTGACGTGGGTGATTAAATGTCTCCATAATGACATAATGAGGAAGAGGCAGGCTTAATAACATCAGTGTTGTAATCAGTGTTGATATCATCTCGAAATCCCCTGTGGGGCTCGACACTAAACTCAGTCACCGAAGAACAAATTAGACTGTAATGACATACAAAGAAACAGGAGAGGTTAGCCATTAGCCAATAACGATAACATGGCATGGCTAAAGAGACATCTGGGTAGTTTCACAGTGTGCCTTTAGCCTTATATTATGTGCTATATGTCACAGTCAATTTACTACCGCAAAGTAAAACCAGGAAGATCTGCGTGTATAGGTCAATGAAAACATGCATTTAACCAAGGGAAATAAAAATGATCGCAGATAGGGGAATGGAAAGACTGGATGTTTTTTTGTTTTTTTTTTGGCGGGTGGGGTGCGGGGTAGTGGGAGAAAGGTTAGCCAAGCCCCGTGGTGCTAGGTGAAGAGGAGGGGATTTGCCAGAGCGGCTTTATTGCTGGTTGACATTTCAAAGGTTAAACTGCTAAAAGGAAATTCAACATCAAAAACACAGAAAATAGGCCCTTGGCTGGGTGACCGACAGGTCAGGTGTGTGTGCGTTTCTGTATCCCAGGTGTGTCTGTGTGTGTTGTCTGAATATCTGTTTTTCCAGAAAGAGGGAGAAAAAAAGGAGAGAGAGCAAGAGAGAGCGAGAGAGATCTGTGTGTCTATATCTGTCCCACCCATCTCACTTGCCAAGTCATTGCTTTTTTTGTTTTGTCAATAAAGATTGTCTGCGGGTGTCTGAGTTCAACCACTTACATTGACTGACTTGGCAGCTCCGTACTTGGCTCTCATTTTGGGCTCCTTGATGGTTGCCAGATTGGTTCCAGTTATAGTCAACATGGTTCCTCCACTAGAAAAGAGAGAAAAGAGACATTAGCGACAGGAAATCCAGACAAACATCATTAAAATGAACCACATTGACAAGTTGCCATCGGACCTGGGAAAATCTAGTCACATATTCATGGATATGGATAAGGTACTTGTTCTTGCAGGGTCCAAGTGCATAAACTATTGAGCAAGCCTATCGGTTGAGTTAAATGTTAATAAATCTGTTCTCAGCGGGAGCCAAGAGGGCCCTCCAGTTGGCGATTTAATGTTAATGCTCGCTTCTGCTGTAGCTTTCCACCTGCTTATTCATTGCAGCCCATTTTCAGGTAATGATAGTAATGCCAAAGCTCTTGCATGAATGTTAAAAGCTCATTTAAACTGTTATCGGTGCTGGAGGGAGTAAAAGAAGCAAATATATAACATTTCTCCCGAAAACCAATCTCTGAAGTTTTTGGCCTCTCTTCATCGTCTCTTAAAAGCCAGGTGAGATATTTTGGGAGCGTACTCAAGGTGCGCTGTGGTATTTTTCAGCATGAGATACACTACCGCACAGTTGTCACTGATCTGACATGTTGTTCTGTAACCTTTACACCTGTGACCTATTCAGGTCTATGTGACGCTGACCAACAGAGACACAGGTAATACGGGTGAGAGTACCATTCCCCCACACCGACTTCTCGACAGCCTCTGCTGGCCTGAGAGGCTGAACTTTACCTGATGTGAGGTATTCCGACAGCACCTAAATCAGTTGGCATACAACCTAAAAACTGGAGTGTTTAAAGCAAGAGTCACCATCGGCTTAATCAACAGCAGACTCACAACATGTGAATGATCGGTAGCAGTAGCGACACTGACCATTTCATTGCTAGCTTTCATAAACACATGTAACAGCAAGTTGATACAATACTAAAACAGGCTCTATTGTTCATATTCTGTATCACTGTACCAAATCAAAAAAGCTCTCCTAAAAGATAGCAGCTGTTAAAAATGTCTGCCACTCATTGGCTCTGGTATCTATCCTCTAAGAAGTAACTGAGGCCTTTCTAGCTAACCAAACAAACACCAATCCATGGTGGAATCAGAGTGCCCTGTGATGTCAACATACACACACGCACACAAACACACAGGCCAGCCAAGAGAAAACATCCACATCCAGGTTGTTGGCTGTGTTTTGTGGGGGCCAGATGGAGCTGGTCTCTGGGGAAGGGAGGTGAGGCCAGGCCCAGGCCTCGGGGTGAGAGGAGGCCTTGTACCGGGGGGCTGGGGAGCTGGCAGGGAGAGCGAGTCAGTCGACTGAACAGCGGGGAAGCAGAGGAGGGGTTAGGGCCGCTGAGGAGCGTCGAGGAGACGGACAGATGTTGAAGTGGGTGGATTGGTGTGAAAACTGAGCAAAGGACTTCACTATTGAAGACTTTTAAACACCTTTCTGAGTGAAACAGCACAGGATAGAGCTGTGAGCATGTGGAGACAGCTGTGCACACAGCCCAGAATCACTGAAACTGCTTTGTTTCAATGTGTGCCAACGCCCCACAAGGGTTATTCTCAGATAGGGTAAGAATCTTTTCAACACATACAACACACACTACCCACTGAGCAATTTTACGTTGATTAGACGTTTAAAACGCGTCTAAATGGCCATAGCCGTCTAGGCTAAATTAAGTTTAAATGGGGTTGAAAAGTGAAAGTTTATTAGATGTCTATACATAGACAATATTATCCTGGACTATATGTGAGCTACGCATAGACGCAATGTTGAAATTACTTCTTGTGCTGAGATAATTATCTTGTAGGCTAGTCTACAGGACTTCTCTGGTGCATATTTTTGGTATTTACAGATGTTTATTCATTGTAATAATGTATTTACTGCTTGGTCTAAAATAGGTCTATACATAGCCGTAATGATCCTGGGTTATATGAGAGCTAAAGCATAGACGCGACGTTGAAATCACGTCTTTTGCTCAGTGGGTATATAGTGTATTTATTGTGTATTGTGTATGCTGTAATATATTGTGTAAACAGGATATAGTGTCATACAAAGTGTCTGTGTTATTCAGCTAAGAACCTCCAAGAGTCTCTTCCTAACACCCACAGCAGGGAGGGGAACAAGTCTCAGTCATGTCAGATTTGTGTTTTGGGCTGCGGTGGCTCGGCGCTGTTTGAAATAGCCCTAGCACCAGGGTCACCAAGGGGGACATGGCGACAAAATAGCTTGGTAAATACAAGCACGAATGGCCTGGAGAACCATGCACTTCCTCTGGGAGAGCTGAGCGAAACACCAAATACAAGGCGAGCGGTGAGGTCATTTCCCCCCCGAGGCTGCAGCCAACGCTCTCTTCTTGTTTCCCTCTACCTTTCACTCACCCCATTCCAAATGAGACTTCTCATCCGCTCACACCTCTGTCGCAAGATGAGGGACTTTCTGTCTCTGCAGGGAGACTTTCTGTCTCCCTGCAGAGTTTTAAACGCTGCTCCCATTTTCACCTCAACCCCCTGTGATGCCGGTGTAGTGGATTGTTCCCCTCCCTGGTGGACATTTTGTCTGGCGGCTAAATTTGTTTTGGACTGTCCTGAGAGATGCAACTGCCAATCAGATACCTGTGTTTCCTTAGAGGAATGTTTCTATGGCTCTGTCAGAGTTTGCAGAACTTCTTGCGTTAATAACAGCGTAAGACTTTAAATATCAAATAAATAGTCTTTTAAAACTCTTGTAAATAACAGTAACATAATGAAGAGTAAACAATGTAGAGTAGAGAGTGGGAAAGCTTCAAAAGGCAACAATGACAGCAACAGAACAACAACACTATAGTAAAGAGCTCAGAAATTAATGGATGAGAAGTTCCTGGAACAATATTATAGAAGTAAATGAGACAGTCAACAGCAAGTGTGTATGTATATGTGCTGGCTTCTTTTCGGAGCAGAGTAGTAAAGTTTCTAGGTCATGCTAGTGAGCCCATTAGCATTTGGAAGCTCCCTCCTTTTTTTCCACAACACAGCTTGTGTATGCATGGGGAATCTTCCTGTGGCTATGTAGTCTCATTTCAATAAGTCAAGTAATATTTACAGATGCATCTCCACGGCAGCTCATCAACTAGCACTGCACTGCTTCAGGAGCCTCCTTTCCCGCTGTTCGTGCTCTCAAAGATTTACTTTTGAAACATAAAGATAAACAGAATAAAGAATATGCCTTTGAATGCAAGACGAGTGTGAAAATGGAGAAGAATGTTTACTTAGTTTTGCTTCGAGACTGAGCCGAGGAGTATGCCAGCAGAATAAAACATTTATCGTCTTCTACCTAGAGTTCATACTTCAGATTAGCTGGCCATGCTCCTAGAGAAAGACATGAATGTATGGCACAACCACCACTAGGGATTAATAAATAATGGGTGAATTTCTTCTTTAATCTATCTATGAATCTGTACGTATCTGTTCTATACTGTAGCTGCACATCAAGCAGAATTGTACATCAAACACTTTTGTGCTGATGTATAGTATACATAATGTAAAACCCATATGCCAATGGATTATACAATGATGGCTGATGGAACTGATCATATGGTGCAACAATGGTTGCGGATTTGTACTGCATTAAACTTAAATTTATATTAAAATATAAAGTTTAATATTGACACATTTTCAAGCCTTTAATATGGATTACTTCTAGGGTTGACACACACCATGCACAAGATTTCTAAAATTAATCAATCACCCTGTTATATTTTCAATCATTGCGCTCCAAGGAGGTTTCTACGCAACACTGGAAAAGACATAGGATTTTCTCTGTGATCCAAAGTAACGTGGACCAGAGATTTTGGGCCATGTCCAGGGTTTACACCTCGACTAGTTGGGTAAAAAGGCTCTGTGTGTCTCCTCACCTGGCGATACTCCAGTCGGGCTCGATCTTGAGGATGGTGGGATCGTCGGTGTAGTTGAACTTGACCTCCGGGTTCCTCAGCTCAGCAGCGTTGATGTCCACCATGACCGGGGTGGTGCCTGAGGCCTGGCCCGCCGGCGTCACGCACACGATCTCCTTGCCAGTCCGCCTGGAAGAGGAAGGGAACGATGGAGAAGGAGAGATGTTAAATAGGACGACGGGAGCGTGCCACTCCTAAATTAGACTCTGTTCCAAGGACCTGTACCAAGACGTCTTGAGGAGAAGTTGACTCCCTGGCAGGCCCAGAGATAGACAAACAGAGAGTGTGCATGCAGAAAAAAATCCTACTTTAGTCCTTAAATAACACATAAAATATTCATCAGATATGGTAAAAAATAAGGCACATACACACACAGACAGTCAGCCATCTCCAAGGCCGACATCTTTCAGTCTGGCCAGCCGTGGTTTCATCAGCCCGTATCACAGAGTGCTGTACTTCAAAGCCCTGCTCTCTCTCCCTCTCTCTCTCTATCTCTCTCTCTCTCTCTCTCTGTCTGGCTGATCTGAAGTGGCAGATCAGGCTGGTCGTCTCTCTGTGTGATGTAACCCCCTCCCTAGCAGACAGGCAGCCAGCTGTGGCCTGCTGGGAAACTTTGTGCCGCTGCCAGAAACTTTGCGCTCCACTCCAGTGCCTCACTCCACTGTCCCCTCCCCGGTCAGAGGGGAGCGCTGTTGGCCGAGCAGTGAGGGAATGACCGTCTCCGGGACAGTGTGTGTATGTGTGTGTACCCATGTGTGTAAGCAGCACATTATGTAGGTGTGCACTGGGGGGGGGGGGGGGGGCATTGTGTGGAGGTCTGTGCATTTGCATGTCCATACAGTATGTAAGTAGCAAATTAACACTGTGTAAGGATGCGTTTTATGTCAGTTCATTGTGTGCGTATGTGCTACAGCACACTGCACGCGTGTGTAAACGGGTGTATGTGCATTGTGCGAGCGTCATGGCAGGCTGCGCGGTGTGAAATTTCCAACATGAGAAGAGCAAGCCGATCCGTACACAAATCCTCCCCCGTTATCTGCTGTGAAAGTGAAATCCGCAGAAAGACGGAAGATGATGGAGGAGATGAAAGGGTGAAAACCTATTTTGGCGGCGCTATCCCCGCGGCTTGTGGAGGGGTGTGGTGGGGTGTGGAGGGGTGGAGGGGTGGCTCGGCAAAAAACGGGGTAAGAAAGCAAAATGGGGGGAAGCTGGCGTTTTTTGCCGGGCACGTCCCTGCTGTCTCCCGGGGGGCGATTTCAACAGCGCCCTCCACTAACGCTTAGATGGAGAGGGGACTGAAGAGAAGAGGGGATGAAGATGGAAGAGGGAAAAAAGGAAGGATGAAAAAAGCTTTTCCACATTCCGCCGGTGCCGGGTCTCCATGGAAACCGTTTTCACAACACCGTCGCCATCGCGAATGCCTGTGGTGCCGCGTACGTATTTTTGACAAGGTTGCTGTCGCACAAAAGAAAGCCAAGAGGGGATACAGAGAGAAAGAAAAGAGAAAATGAAAGAAAGGGGGTTGCAGAGGGAGATAAGAGGATGAGTGACTCAGGGTAAATAGGTTTTGATTAAAGCGGAGGCCCCGCTGAATACAAAGACACATTAAAGAGATGGACTCAACCAGTTCATTACTTTGGCCATAAAGGTTATTGCTGCTCAGTGAATGAAAGGCCAAGACTATTATGTTCACCTTTCTGGGGATGTGCCACAGTACTTTAAATTGGCCTTTAATTTGTTCCTTTGATATCATATAAAAAGAACTTGATAGGTCCAAACTCATTAGTTTAACCTGTCGCTTTTTGCCCAAGCAGGAACACGCTATAATAACAACAATAGTGTTATATTGAATTTGCTCTGAAACAAAACAAAAAAAACACCCTTCCACCTCCTTCCCTAGCTCTTACTTTTATTTCTTTTCCCAGTATATCTCTCTTACATGATTGTCCTATGGAGACAGGAATATTTTCATGGCACTATGTCTCTAACCCTTGCTCTCCATACTATTGACTGCTTGCAATTTTAGTAATGTGGGAAATTAAGCTTATTCTAGTGTTACACTTATTCAAAATCAATCTGGACAAGGGTGTCAGCTACATGCAGAAAATGTGCAAGTGAAATATATTAAAATACTTCCTGTAAAGCTGATAGTCATCTTGACTACAGTAGCTTCTGCTTGGATTTTCCTTTCAGTCTTTTATCTAGGTGCTTGTTGTACAGGCGTGCTAACAATCTTCACTGTGAGGTTTCTTTTCTCTGCCATCTGCCAGACACCATACATGAGTGGATTTAGTCCAGAGCTCAGTTGGCTGTCAGTTTGCCAGAAAAGGACTAAAAGAAACAATAGAGTTCTTGGCTGGTGGAATTAGAGTCATCAACATATCAAATTGGATCCATGTCTCCTTTTCTTGAAATCCTGGAACAATCTCTTGCAGCCTGAGTGACAACTGAAGATAGCAGTGGTAGATTATTGTAAAAACTCAAGCAAAAAAAAAAAACCTTCTTGAATATGGGTTCAAAGCAGTCAAAATGTGAGTTACCAATTACCAGCAACACCATATCATTCCTTCCAAATTATAGTGGGTCATGCACTTCACAAACGCACTTAGTCATTCACAGAACAACTGAACGATGATAGCGGCTCCCCTGAGAAATGCTATACCGCCATTCTCACAACAATTGCTGTCAATTACACTAGGTCATCTTCCTACCAGCTATGTGTTTGTCACAGCTGTTGCAAATCAAAGGCATACAGTGAGTTTCTAATATAAAATAACGGTCATTATGAGACGCTGAAAAAGGGGAAAACATGGCAGTATGCCCAAGAAAGTCCCACAGAGACTGGAAGAAACTCTCTCATGATAACATGACTAGCAATTGTCTAGAGAAGACCATAAACCAAAGACCTCAGATTGTATAACATCATGGTGACACTGAACAAAATAAACTAAAAATGGTAGAGTTTTTAAACCATTATTCCACGAGGCAAGTCAGCTGAGAAGAAAATTGCAGCCTTCAGATGAATAACTACATAAGTTTGATGTGTGGCTTCCAACTTCCAACATGCCTGTGGCTGTTCAGGCCTGCAGTTATACAGTCAATCCAAATGATTTGGGGTATCAATGTTCTAAATCACCTGAAACACATACCCTCTATTGTCATTAATTATAAATGTACACTGTCCTACAAAGCCAAAGAGCAGTGACTGTGTGAGCAGTGAGGCTAAGAAAAATGAC